>NC_052505.1:50083919-50143369 GCF_014356525.2 Nilaparvata lugens | reverse complement strand
AGGATAGAGACGAATGGAGGCACTATGTTAAGGAGGCCAAAGTCCACCCAGGACCGTAGAGCCGGATAGAGTAAAGTAAGTAAGTAAATGAACGGAATAATGCCAAAGAAATTATAATATTCATGATTGAAAAAAATAATTTTAAAATAGTAGAGAAATATTTTTTATTAGATGGAAAGATTATCACGAAACTGGATGAATCATCATATGGGATACAAATTCAAACGTGAACTAAGTTTATTAACATAAGTGAGCTTTTGATCTTGGAGAAAACAAATAACAGTTTTTAAGAGTAAATTATTATTCAGCTGTGAATATTGTGATTCAACTAAATTAAAATTGTGAGAACAGGTGACATCAGATACTTGTGGATGAGGAAACTGCGTGAGGTCTACTGTTCACAGAGCTACTATTATATGAATCAAAAAGAAATGCTCGCAATGCGCAGTAGCCTAATAGCACTCTGACAACAAATGAGTACAGTATATCTGGTGTAAACCCAGTAGGCACCAAACAGCTGCAAACAGCAGTACACAGCTGCGGCAGCCTTCCTTCAAGGGCAAAGCAGCTACATATAGCTCAGATTCTCTTTGATGTTTACAGAAAATTTTGGATGGCACATTATCTGCTATATAGCTGAAAAAATAGGGTATATAGCTCTGCTACATGTTCAAAAAGTGACACTGGAGATCTGCTATATAGCAGTTTTAAGCCTATTTTCTCAGCTACATAGCAGAAATTGAGTTATCCAAAGTTTTCGGTAAACCTATAAGAGAATTAGAGCTACATGTAGCTTTGCTACATTATAGCTCTGCTATATGTCAATTTTTGTTTATAGCAGAGCTAGATGTAGCTGCTCTGTCCTTGAAGGAAGGCTGCCGCAGCTGTTTGGTGCCTCATGGATTTACACCTGATCACCTTATATACTTTACTCATTTTTTGTCAGAGTGCTAGTAGGCTACTGTCATTACAAGCATTTCTTTCTGATTTATAATTAATTATATTATTGTGCGAAAATGGAGAGTTAATTTGACTAGAATAAAGACAATATTATAAAGTTGGTTGAACTATTGAGGGATTACCCTGGGCTATGGGACGCTAAAAGTGCTGATTTTAAAAATAGAAATAAAAAACAGGACGCGTGGAACGAAATTTCGGTTGCAATGGATGTGGAGAGATTAGAAGTCGAAAAAATGAGAATCCTAATTGGCCAATATCAACGAAACTCTAAAAAGGCAAAAAGTGGTGTGGGAGCAGATGCGGACCCAAAATGGCCGTTTTATAATATGTTTGCCTTCTTAAAGGATAAGAATAAGCCAAGGAGCAACTGCGAGTCCGGGCTGTCAACAGATCCAGGCTTTAAGACAAATAATGTCGAATAAATGCAGTCTTCTAACTATGAAAACGCTCTATCACTCACTAATACACTCCCATCATGCCTATGGTCATTTACGGAGCCACGACCAAGAGCAATCTTGATAGAATTCTCATTCAACAGAAGATAGCACTAAGAATAATTATGAATCTAAAAAGAATGGACTCTGTAAACTGGTTTTTTTTTACAGCTTGTCATTCTTACAGTTTACAGGCAATAGGTATTTGATGTTATCATGTATGTTAGGAATATTACCCTGTAGAAGAACTAAGGAGAAGGAGACTCATGGCTACAATACTAGATTTTGGAGGATAACTGAAAGACACAGGTTAGAATTTTCCAAGAAAAAGACGCACTACATAGGAAGGAATTACTTCAAAATGCTGCCTTTGGAATTACAGGCAATAGAGAACATAAAAAAATTAAGTATAAAACTCAAGGAGTTTTTAATGTCATTGTGTCTGTACTCCCTGCAGGAGTTTGCAGATCGCACTGTGGGTTTGTGATTGTTGTTCATCAATTTTTGTTATTTACATAGGAGGTTCAAGAATGTTACTACTTTTTACTACTTCTACTACTTTTCATGTTTATGTTTGTTTGTATATTGATGCTGTTCCTAATGTACCTGTGACCTGTACATGTTTATGAATAAATATTTTTTCAATACAATCCAAATGAGGATAGCTTGGTAAGTGGATTTCAGTATAATTATATAAATGTATATACCGTATTGTTGGACGGTTTTAATCACAACAAACATGTTCGCCTATTTTATATAAATATGAGATAGGTTATGTACTTAACCAAACCAAACCTAACCCAACCCGACCTAACAAACGATTTTGCCACAAAACCCTTGCTAATCCTAAATCCTAACCGTTCTTTGCACGACTTTATGATTCAGAGGCCCGGGTTCAAATCCCGGCCCGGGCAAGATATTTATCTCGGGTCACTCCCGTGTTTCGGATGGACATGTTAAGCCGTCGGTCCCGGCTGCCTAAAAAGCAGTCGTTAGGTCATGTCAGAGGCCCTAAAATTGATCAGTTGCGACCTGAAAACTCTGACACCAGACCTGAGACAGCCAGGTCACTTGATATTATTATCATTTGACGACTTGATGTTCCACAGAGCACAAATGACCAATCTTAAAGTAATTGCCAATTTTTCACGGGCAGGAATTGCATCTCTGAAAGAGGTATCTTTTTTGAAATTTCGTGTCCAACTGCATTGAGTAAATATTCAAAATCACCACTTGTCATGCAAAGAAAGTTCTTGAAACTACCATCACAACGAATTTCATGAGTCAAATCGTCTCTTATCATCCTCATTTAGGTCTTTCAAAATAGTCCAGGCAATAAATGCTCAAAAAAGGGTATAGGGGGAAAAGTTGGGAAGACAATTTTTGACCCCACAGTTCTGTTGAGGGCAGTGAGGAGGTAAACATATCAAAAGTCCCCACCCCTACCCACTGTGCTAAGGGGGTGGGGGTGGTTTAAAGGTACCATTTTTTGGTTTCTAGCATTACACTCAAAAACTATGTATCCTAAGGACTTGACTCTCATATAACAAATTAAAGCTTACATAATTTCCCACAATATTCAATCCACAACTTTTTTTATATCTCCACTAGTTTTCGAAATATCCGCTCTTGAAGTGTGACATTTTTGGAAAAATACATGTTTGCCACCAATTTTTTTATATTTTTGCTCTTAGAACTTTTTAAAAATCGACGGAAAAAAACCATGCTGATGATGAGCTTATAAGGCATTATATTCTCTTCAATTTGATGTATAATTCCACGCTTTTATGAATTTCCCTACACTTTTTGTAGCATCTTTAGTGTTGAGTGTGAAATCTCAATTTTTGCAACAATAGACCAATTGACAAAGGAATTTGGAGGGGATCTTTTAAACAAAAATTTTGACTTTGCAGCTTTGTTAAGACTAGTTTGGAGGAGAACATATCAAAAGTCCCCATTCCCAACTCATGGGAATAAGGGTATGAGTGTGGTTTAAAAGTTGCATTTTGCAGCGTTTTGCTTCCACGCTCATATCTAGAGAACAATGCGTTCAACTGACTGAAATAACTATTCAAAAATGAAGCTTGATAAATTCTCTACACTTTTTGTTGAGTGGAATTTTGTGATATTCCCAACAGTTCCCGAGATATTTGCTCTTGAAGGTGTGTAATTTTTGGAATAACAGGTTTTTATCCAATGTTTTGCTCTTTCAGGGCTTTTACCTCACCAACAATGCATCATAAAAACTGATGCTTATCGTAGGTTTGTCAAGCATTGAAATCTCTTTGAAATGTTGTATTATTTCACTATTCCAAGTTTTCCTCTCATTGTTATAGCAGCTTCAATGTAGGGGGTGAAATTTTCATTGCTGCAACAAGTGTTAACTCAGCGGTTCCACACCTTCAACAGAGGGGATAAAGATGCGCACTTTTGCTATGTTCACCTACTAACTAGTCCAAATTAAGCTGCAAAGTCAAAAATTGTGTCACTGACACCCCCTTCAAATGTCATGGTCAAACGATCAGTTGTTGCAGCAATGAAAATTTCACCCCCTACATTGAAGCTGCTATAACAATGAGAGGAAAACTTGGAATAGTGAAATAGCACATCATCTCAAAGAGAATTTAATGCTCGACAAACCTATGATAAGCATCTCGAAAACTAGTGGAGATATAAAAAAAAGTTGCAGAATGAATATTGTGGGAAATTGTGTTAAGCTTTAATTTGTTATATGACAGTCAAGTCCTTAGGATACATAGTTTTTGAGTTTTATGCGAGAAACCAAAAAATAGTACCTTTAAACCACCCCCACCCCCTTAGCAAAGGGGGTAGGGGTGGGGACTTTTGATATGTTTTCCTCCTAACTACCCTAAACAGAACTGCGGGGTCAAAAATTGTCTTCCCAACTTTTCCCTCTATAATCTTTCTTTGACTGGACTAAAAGGTCCAGTACTACTGTATAGTTTTCTAGCCTGAAGGGAGGGTCTTATCCAAAATCTTCATTCTATTCTCTGTGCTGAAAATATCACAGTAGCTGCGGCGAAAGCAGTGACCTTCTTCTTCGGCATCTGGCTGGGAACTGAACAGTGAACTTTATTCCAAACATCATAAAATTAGCGTTAAAATCTACTTATAGCAGAGCTACATCTAGCAGATCTATATGTAGCTCAAATTTTATATAGCTCTGCTATATAGCTCTCCAGCTACATAGTGTAAACGTAGATTTAAAACTGCTATATAGCAGATCTCCAGTGTCACTTTTTGAACTTGTAGCAGGGCTATATAGCTGAGCTACATGTAGCTCTGCTACAAATACAGTTTCAGAATCTAGCCTACGATTATGTTTTATTAATGTACAATGACTACGTTCAAAACTTGACTTGTTGACACTTTTCCTTGGAAATACTAAACCAAATGTTCTATGTGTATGTGAACACTGGCTTGAAAAAGAAGAAACTGATTTTTACAATAAAATTGAGTATGGACAAACCAGTTTGTATTTAATTCTGTTATACAGCCCATAAAAATGGTGGAATGGCTATTCACTGTGATATTAACTTGAATGTTGAGAGCATAGTACCTTCTATGTTGAATTTGTGTTTGAGGCTGTTGATGTTTTTATTGAAAACTTGTCGCTGGTAGTAATTGTTGTCTACAAACTCAAATGTTCAATTTTTTAATCAATTTATTGTCCAGCTTGAACATTGTCTTCATTTTGTGTCTCATCGTGCTGATAGTTTGTACATAGGTGGTGATTTCAATGTTCATCAGAACTCTGATGATATAAAGGTGGACAGACTTAAAAATGTTTTGAAAATATTCAATTTAGTGATGGCAGACCACTGTGCAGTGTTGGTAGATGTGATTCATGAGAGATGTAGATTGTTCAGAGTGGATGTCCAAATACAGGTTTCATGTGAGGAGTGTCAGATGAAAATGTGGAAGTGTTTAGGCAGCACCTTTCTGATGTGAATTGGGATTTTCTTTGCAGCATGACATCATCGGCTGAGGACAGATTCAACATTTTTTCCAGTAAATTGTAAAAGGTCTATGACCAATCATGCCCAGCAGTGTCCTTCAGGCCAGTTATTCAGCATGGAGTAAACAGGAAAAAGAAGGCCAGACACCAGAATGATTGGTATACTCCAGAGTTGAGGAGGATCAAACTGCTTGTTACCGCACTGTATACTTTATATAGAGGAAATCCATCATTGCAGGGTGTGGAATACAGGAACTACCTTAGAGCCAAGCAGGTCTACAAATAAGAGATTGACAGCACAAAAAGAGAGTCTAATAATAGTTACATTGAGAGATCTGATAGTCCTACAAAGGCAGTGTGGAATCTCATCAATGACTCCTACAAGCACAGACCACAAGTAAGGTGTAAAAAGAGTCCCGATGAGGTCAATGAGGCGTTTCTGAAGTCAGTAGCTGAGATAGTGGGAGTGATTTCGGCTTCAACTATTGACCCAGTTTCCCTGGTACCTGAGACTCCTCATGAAATTGATCAATTTTGTTTGCTGAGTGAGAGTGAGCTGCTCAATATAATCATGAACTTCAAGACAACCTACATTCAGGACTTCTATAGTCTATCCACATACATCCTGAAAAGCGTGGCATATATACTGGCTGGCCCACTTCTACTGCCAGTGGATGCATGTCTGTCTGAGGGTGTTTTTCCGGACTGTCTCAAAGTGTCTAAAACGGTGCCATTTTTCAAGAAGGGCTGTCCTGATGATGTTGGAAACTTTCGTTCAGTCCCCATTGTGCCGACATTTCCATGCCGGCAGCACGGATTCAGAAGGGGGAGATTGACCTCATTTGAGATTAGTCTTGTGGAGAGGATCAACAATGCTTTTGAAGAACATAGATCACTTGGCCTTGTTCTATGTGACTTGTCAAAGGCATTCGACTGTGTCTCCCATGAAGTCCTGCTCAGGAAGTTGAAAATGTACGGTTTTCAGGGCAGAGCATGGGGTATGGTTGTTGATTACCTTGGTAACAGACAGCAGGTCGTATCCATCATGGGTGCTACTTCAGATAGAGCAGAAGTACCACACGAAGTACCCCAGGGCTCTGTGCTAGGACCACTGTTATTCCTAATCATGATAAATGACATGCATCTGTGGAACTCCAGCCTGCTTTTTGCGGATGATACAACCATCTTGGGTCAGGGCAAGGGGCCAGAGGAAGCTAAGCTGAAGGCTCACGAGCTTTTTGAAGAGGCAAAGAATTGGTTTTGCACAAATAAGCTAAAGTTGAATGAGAGCAAAACCCAAGACATGCTGTGTACACTGGCCAGAACAGCAGTTGCCAGTGCTGCTCCTGTCACCTTGCTTGGCTTCAGCATGGACACCAAGTTGTCATGGGAACCTCACATCATCAAAATCTGTAGAAAACTTTCTAGAGTGGTCTATTTGCTCCGGAAAATGAGAGGACTTCTGAGATCCCAAAGACTGCTGATGCTGTCTCATGCTGTGTTTAGCTGTCATATACAGTATGGAATACTTGTGTGGGGTCATTCAGCTCATGCTGACATTCTCCTGCTTCTAAAAAGGCACTTCCTGTGATGACTTATAGCAAGTTTGATGCTCACTGCCAGCCCATATTTCAACGCCTAGGCATCCATACTGTGTATGGACTTTACATATTGGCATCACTCTTGCACATCAAAAAACATCAGTCTATGTTCACAAAAAGAGAGGAAGTGCACACTTACAATACTCGGGGGAGCACCAACTTGGATGTTCCACGCCGTCAACTGTCTAAGGTTGGGGATTGTTTTCCGGTGCTAGCAATCAAGATGTTCAACTGCCTGCCACATACAGTTAGGGGGCGCTCACCTACCGCGTTCAAGAACATCCTATCTATCAAGGTGGCTCATTGGGAGGAGCTTTTTTTCTTTACAGTTTGTGTAAAATAAGTTGAGACTTGGCCCTCCATCCGAAGAAATTATAAGGTTGCCAATTCGTGTAAATTGCAACTTTCTCAAATTTCCAATTCAACGTCAGAATTGGATGTAGAATATCATCCCCGATATCCTACTAGTGCTAGAAAAGGGTTGAAGTATTAAAAGGAAATTCAACTTTTATGATAAAATTGGAAACATCGCGAAAGTTTGTTTTTCTTTTGAATATCACTTCTCTCAGAATCATGGGGCATCTTAAAGCGTAATAATTTTATATCAATTTAACGGGGAGAATGTATTTTATAATATTTTTGATTATGTTCGTCAATGTCGAGACATTTCAAGCAGAAAACATGAACTTTTCGACATGCTGGAAACTTTTTTGTTTCAAGATATAAATGGGTGGTGAAAGCAAGAAAGTTTTTCAGAAATAATTTAATTTTTTTTCAATTGTCAATAGTAGTTGGAAGATCGTATTTTGGACTCCAAGGAGTTTTAAAGTGAGGAGAGCGCCTGCATGGTATGCATTGTGTACCAAATTGTATGCTAAAAGCTGGCAATTTACGAGATATTTGACTGAATTATTTCAAACGTAAGTAGCTGATTGCTTCTAGAAAGGCTGTAATGAAACACTGCTTGGATTATTCGAGGCGAGGTTGTTTTCACCCACTCTGTATAAAAAGTCCTCAGATCTACCACACTCAACACTAAAACTGCTATAAAAATTGATGGAAAGCATAAAATGATGAAATAATACATTAAATCGAAGAGAATTGAATGCTCTACAACTCACTGTCTTTTAAATACTCCTTTAGTCCAGTTAATGAAAGACTATAGAGGGAAAATTTTGGAACACAATTTTTGACCCCGTAGCTCTCTTCTTTCAAGGATAGTAAGGGAGTAATCATACTAAAAGTCCTCACTCCTACCCCCTGTGTAAAAAAATACATTGTTTCGATGTATTGTTCTTGAGTAATAAGCCCTGAAAGAGCAAAAAGTTGGAAGAATAACTGTCTTTACAAAGATTTTACACTTTTAAAAGTGAATATCTCAAAAACTAAAGAAGATATCACAAAACTCCACTGTACAAACCTTGTAGGAAATTTATTCAGCTTCATTTTTACTTAGTTAGCCATGTTACTGAAATGCATTTTTTCCCAGTTACATGCGTGTCAGCCAGAAATGAAAAAAAATTCAACTTTTAAACTACCCTCATCCCTTAAGCTCAAGGAGAAGGAATGAGGACTTTTAGTATGTTCACCTTCTAACTAGTTCAAACAAAGCTGCGAAGTCAAATATTATGTTCCAATATCCCCTCCCAATTTCCCTGAAAATTTATCTATTGTTGTTGAACTGAAGATTTCACACTCAACACTATAACGGCTGCAACAATCGTTGGGAGATGCGTAAAATAATGAGACCATAGATGAAATTGAAGAGGCTCTATGAGCCCATGATTAGCACGGATGAATCGTTGAAAAGTTATAAGGCCAAAAAGATGGAAAAATCGGAGCCGGTAGGGTTTTTCTTCAAAGTGTGATACCTTAGAAAGCTAATACCTAGAAAACTATGAGAGATATAGAAAAATATTGGAAATGAAACTTGTAGGATAATTTGATACATCAATTAATCAATTTGATTTATGGAATTTCGCTTTAATATTATGATAGTGTTTGACAACAATTCCAAAAGGCGCATATTGTTCGAGATATAGGTATTCAAAAAACAAAATATGGCACTTTCAAACCACCCCCACCATCTTAGCACAGGGGATAGGAGTGAGGACTTTTGATATGTTTTCCCCCTTACTTACCCTTAAAGAGCTACGGGGTCAAAAATTATGTTCCAAAATTTTCCCTGTTCAATATTTCATTGACTGGACTATACAAGTATTTAAAAGACAGTGAGTGAGTGAGCAAAAACTGAATTGAGGAATTATGATTTATTGATTATATCAATGTAAAATGTGGCTGAGCTTGATCAATATCAAATAGAATAATGGTTTATTGATTACAAAAAGATAAATGGGTGGTGAAAGCAAGAAAGGTTCTCAGAAATAATTTAATTTTTTTTCAATTGTCAAAAGTAGTTGGAAGATCGTATTTTGGACTCCAAGGAATTTTAAAGTGAGGAGAGCGCCTGCATGGTATGCATTGTGTACCAAATTGTATGCTAAAAGCTGGCAATTTACGAGATATTTGACTGAATTATTTCAAACGTAAGTGGCTGATTGCTTCTAGAAAGGCTGTAATGAAACACTGCTTGGATTATTCGAGGCGAGGTTGTCATTTTCACTATTCATAATCATGTGGCTTGCAGTTGCTGATTTTTTCAATTGTTCTGTATTTTGTTTTTGTTGATCCCAGCTCTTGATAGCATATAGTGGCACACCATTCAGCCGCTATCCTTGACTTTGAAACTCCTGAGAGGCCTAAATACATTCTTCCGAGTACTTTTGACAATTGGAAGAATAATTTCAATCATTTCTGAGAAACTTTCTTGCTTTCACAACCTACTTATCTTTTGAAACAAAAAAGTTTCCAGCATGTCGAAAAGTTCATGTTTTTGCTTGAAATGTCTCGACATTGACGAACATAATCATTAATTATAAAATACATTCTCCCCGTTAAATTGATATAAAATTATTACGCTTTAAGATGCCCCATGATTCTGAGAGAAGTGATATTCAAAAGAAAAACAAACTTTCGCGATGTTTCCAATTTTATCATAAAAGTTGAATTTCCTTTTAATACTTCAACCCTTTTCTAGCACTAGTAGGATATCGGGGATGATATTCTACATCCAATTCTGACGTTGAATTGGAAATTTGAGAAAGTTACAATTTTACACGAATTGGCAACCTTATAATTTCTTCGGATGGAGGGCCAAGTCTAAACTTATTTTACACAGACTATAGAGGATTTTTGAAATGATGACTATGCTGGTCTGTGAGGCCGCCATCTATGTGTAGAATACAGTTTTAATTTTTGACACGATCTATCCGGGGAAGCCTGGTCATCGATCACGATATTGGATAAATTGGATACATAGTCTAAAACTAGCTTAAGGTTTCATCAATGGTATTCACAGGAGAAAATGTTGTCAGCCGTAATGGTGAGCTTCATATAAAAATATTCTAAACATTTTTCAGGCAAAAGCCGGCACATTTTTGATATTTTTCCTATCAAAACTTCAATTATCAATACTGTTCCTAAATGAGACTTTACAATTTTAGTACCCACTGGAGTTACCAATTTTTTTCAAAAAAAGAATATCAATAATGGGGGAAGATGTAAATTGAATTAGAATTCAAATATATCAAAATAATTTAAGTTTGTAAAAAAATAATAAAAAACATTAAAATGAATATTGAACTCTTGAATTAGTAATCGAACAAGTTGAAACGGAATCTTTCTCATCGAGCAATTACAAAAACCGATGACAATATACAGTTGTCTTCCTTTAAATTTGTGACCTTTAGCATAGTGCAACAACTCCATGGGCCGGTTTCCGAGCATGGAATTTAGCTAAGTTCTAGACTTTAACTGGCTTTAAACTCTGGAGTCAGAAAATTGGCTTTCTGAGTTAGAGCATTAACGTAGTTGAGGACTTAAATAGACTCTGGAGTTTAAAGATCATATTAGACCCTGAAGTTTATAATTTCGCTTTCTGATTGAAGGGCTTATAAGTCCAGGACTTGAATTAGATTCTCAACTCTTTCTGAGTCAAGGATTTATCAAAAATCGTTAAGTCCAGGACTTAAAACAGCATGATTTTAAACCCTCGACTGGGGTAGGGTTTAAATTCAAGTTCTAGACTTAACTGAGCAAACACAATTCAGTTATTGTTTTGGAGTAGATAAAAAGCCAAATAGATATCATGGAATACCTAAATTATTTGGATTAGTCCATCTAAATTCATAATTTTTATAGTTTGCAAGTTCATTTTGGAATAAAATTGTATCAGAAATATGCGTAAGAAACTAACCTCATTTTACGACTGTAACATAACCTAAAAATGTTCAAGCGAAATAATACAAGGATTGCCTTGGAATTTATATTCCAATCTGAATGTTATTATTCAACATATTAATAATAGTAACAATAATAAATTATTACTCCAGTTTTTTTTTCAAAACAAATACGTTTTCAAACTCAATAGCCTAATGAAATTTTTATTCCAAAATCACTGGTTAGAATCAATGATCAATAATAGCATAACGTAAAATGAAATGTTTATTCATTCACCTTTCAAAGGTTTTGCTTTGAATAAGCCAACAAAGAAATCGGAACTTATTTTTACAATATAGTTTGAAGAGCAAGAGCATGCTCATTTGAATTGTCCCGCTGTAATCAGCTGTTTCCGTTTTGCTATAATGCCAACAAAACAACAGCAAGATATTGTGAATTTCCCTCACGTTTAATGCGTTAGAGTCCTGGACTCAAATAAGTCGAGAACTTGATAGACTCCGGAGTTTAGAAGATGAAATCGTGACTCAGAAAGTCAATTTAGACCCGAGAGCTTATTTCAGTCCTACCTCTCTGTAAGTCCAGAACTTATAGATCCGGAGCTCGGAAACCGGCCCTATAACTCTACAACTCTATGGTGCTAGTAAAAACATTATAGGTTAGGCAATATTCAATATTTGTTATTAGTATTAATATCAAATTTTATCAATTGAAATTGTTATTCAGCTACCAACACTTATTTTTTCTTCCTCTTTCAAAAAAAAGTCGACATCTTCAAAAATAATTGAGATACAAATGTGCCGTAATTAGTAACGTTAGCCGGTACCAAGAATACACTTCAATGTAACAGCTTGTAGCCTATTGATAAAATGTAACTCTATTGTTATAATTCCTTTTTTTTCATCAAAGACCAGTGAACTGGAATCTGGATAGATGGCGTCATGAATTTACTTTTATGATGGCAGGTCAGGCTATGTTGTCTTTGTGTGCATCAAAATATTCACTCATGGAGTAGAATATAACTTTATATAATTATATAACTTTTAATTCTCATTTATTAGAAATCAACCAATTCATAATTCATTGCTTCAACTCACCCATATTTATTTACGAAAGGTGCAATCTGCAGTTTACAATATTTTGATTCGGTAACCTACAAAGTACAAACATCAACAACACAAAGTCACAAACAAACAAAATAATAATCTGAGCATGAGCAATCCACTCTTGGTCGCGGTCCCAGCATAAGACTAGTTACAGAAGAGACACACTGCGAAGTCTAGCCTCTGAAGCCACTATCTACTGCCAAATCTCCAAATCGTGACGTCATCATCGGATATAGTGAGGTCCACGTTATAATGACAGTATTTGATCAACTTTGGTTTTGCTATCCTTGTCTATCATTTGACAAAACCGGTGGTACTATCCTTTTATAGGTACACAACGATGCCAATTATGTTTTTGACAGTAATATAATTAATTAATTCAGAGAATCGGCATCGCTATTCTTCTATCTTCATCCACTGCCATTATAACGTGGACCTCACTATGGAAAACTTCAGATTGTGTCTATTTCAGAAGGATGTAAATTATTATTCATTCACATGGTAAACTCCAGCTGAAATAGACACAATCTGCTATGGAAAACAATGTAAACAGACTCTACAGAAAAGTTTTCTATCTGATGCTTATGTTACAATTTGGAAATATGACAGTAGATGTTTGAAACTTATTTTACATAGGTATTTAAAGTCTAGTATGAGCTGGATGATGATGATGATGATGGTTCTATTATAGAGATGAAGAGTGATTTAGACGGGCTACACACTGGTGGACTGGTGTTGCAAGACACGCGTCTTTACACGTCTTAAGACGCGTGTCGTGTCTTATCAAATTTAATGAGACATGCATGTCTTTTGCATGTCTCTGTCGCTTGTCTCGTGATTTTCGGTTATTACAAGGCTGAAATACAGACTGAGCATGAGCAGTGACAGACAGTGCTCAGTGCTGGCAGTAGACAGTGGCTGGAGCGCATGCTCAGAGTGATGTCTCGCGCGACACAGGCGAGGCCTGGAACATCTGTCACAAGCAGTGAGTAAGCTCTGATTTTACAACACAGGTTGGTTTCATACTTAGACCAGTTATAGAATAGACACGGCTCATTGTATATTCATACTGAAAGTCGATGAAGCCAACATCTACTGCCAAATCCACCCACCTTGACGTCACGCATCGTAAAGAGATTATAGCCTTGTACACACGTCCGTACAGATTCGCGCGAACAATCGTATGTACATATGCCTCAACATTCACTGTACGTCCTTGTGGGCGCGATCCACGTATGCCTCGGCATTCAAAAAGCTATCTGATTTGCAGACGACACGAAGACATGGTCTTGAAGGGGATGCGTGGTGGCTCTGCTCCAGGGCTTGATAACATTGATTCAAAATTCATAAAAGAACACATTGACGTGGTGATTGAGCCTCTTCTTCACATAAGTAATGTGAATCCGAACAGGCCAGTTTCCAAATGCTTTTAAAATGGCAAAAGTCATTCCTATTTTTAAATCTGGTGCTAAAAAATCTTATAAGTAATCACAGACCTATTTCTATGCTGAGCATATTTTCAAAGATCCTCGAAAAAGCAGTGAAAAACCAATTACAGAATTATCTAGAAACAAATAACATCATAGCAAATAATCAATATGGCTTTAGAATGGATAAAAATACATCACATGCTCTGTTTGATATAACAAAAGAGATCACGCAGAGGGTGGAAGATCAGAAACATGTTTTAATCACGTTTCTAGATCTTGCAAAAGCATTTGACTCTGTGGATAGACTGAAGCTTTTGAGAAAAATGGAGCTCTATGGAATCAGAGATGGTTTATTGAGGTGGTTTGAGAGTTACTTCCAGAGCAGGAGACAGTCAGTTTATATAAATGGAATTGGTAGTGACTCTATGCCCGTTGATTATGAAGTTATACAAGGAAGCACACTAGGTCCTATACTATTCCTAATTTATATTAATAATATAAGTAGATTGCAGTTGAATGGCTAACTGTTCCTGTTTGCCGACGATACTGCATTGGTTTCCTGTGGACGTACTTGGCGGGACGCTTTCAGTGAGGCCTCAAAAGACCTTTTACATGTGAAGAAGTGGCTCGATCAAAATAAACTCACACTCAATATTGTTAAAACCAAATATTTGCCAATAGTTACAGATGGAATTAAATAGAGAATGCATTTATTCAAATGCTAATTAATATATAATTATTATTGAACGAAAATCCTAAATAAATGCTGCAAATCAGGATTAGGATTCTCGTTCAATAATAATTATTTGCCAATATATTTTATGAAAAATAGTATGCCAGTTCAAGAATGTCTCAAGCTTCACTCATGTAATGACCACCTGTCACTTACCTGTAATTGTGAGACGCTTGAACAGGTGGAAAAATACAAATATATTGGAGTCTTCATAGATTGCAGGCTTTGTTGGACTCCTCATATGGAATACCTCAAATGTTGCATTCATAGACTAATATATGCATTTTGACAGTTGAGGGAGGTTCTTTCAGTCAATCAATTGAGAAGGACATACTTCGCCTATGTTCAATCAATTATAAATTATGGAATCCTGGCCTGGGGTGGGGCATCCTCATTCACTTTGAGAGCTGTCGGAATTGCACAGCGAGCAATCGTAAAGACTTGCTTGAACCAGGATAGTCGCTATCCGACAGAACTGGCCTATCTAGAATTTCAGGTCCTTGATGTGCAACAGCTATACATAAAATCACTTTTAATTTTCATCCGAAGTAATAAAAATGCAATATTTAATCCTCTTATTCATCCCTATCAAACACGAAATATGAATATATTTGGAATTCTACAACCCAGATTGGTTAGCAATTGCAATAGATTTAATAGTCATTACATATGCCACATTCTTTATAGAAATATACCCGCCTACATAAAGCAAATAGAACCCCTTAGCCTTAACATATACAAACGAATTTTAAATTTGTGGTTATTTGAAACCGGCAGGGATGTCACTGATCAGCTCATCTACTCCTCTTACCGATTTTGATACTATGTAAATATTTTTCTTGTATTCATCATCATATTTATGAATTAGATAAAAATCTTATCTATCTCCATCATATACATTAAAGTATATATATCATCAATATATTGCTCATAATTTATCGTTGTTCAAGTTCTAAATTTTATTTTGTGTGCCATGTTAAAGCTATATACCATAATAGTTATATTTTACTACTTCAATTCAAAACATATACTTTCTCCACTACATTTAACCAACTTTTATTTTTCAAATTATACTGTATTGTAAATATTTATAATTTTCTTTCCACTATCAATTGTTTTTCATTAGAACTCTTTCCCCACACACAGACTTGTCTATGTGGGGAAAATTCACAAGTATTTATATTATTTATACATGTGTACTGTATTTGTAATGATTTCTGTGAATAAACTCAATTTGAATTTGAATTTGAATTATGGTAGATGTAGATTTTCCACATGACAACAATGGCGTAATTCCATCATTGAAGATAGTTATCACAAATTGCAGCAGTATCATTTTATTTCAATGACTTATATAATAAAATCAAAAATAAAACTTGACAAACGATGTTGGTGGGTTGAAAGATTGTAGGTTGAAGTAAGGAAATAAATTGCTACATGACATAAGATTGACAGTTCAAACTTTATTAGGTTGTCAAAACATTATCTTGTTAATATACTGAATCTAATTCAACTAGTTATCTAAACAATAATGATAATCATCATGAGGGAATCAATAACTCCACAAGAACGATTGGCTCTAGCTTTGAGATTCTTGACATTAGGCGATTCATTTGTTGGTTTCCAATATCTATTCTGAATCTCAAAAAAAAAATTCTACAATAATTCCAGAAGTTTTGATGACCTAATCAAAGCACTTAACACTGTCTCACAAAATTGACAGTCTTCTTTAAGGAAATTAGCCATAAATTGAATCAAATACTAAATTGCTGCCCATTTTAAACTAACTCTGCTCATACACATGACAAAACAGATTCTCCAAAAGATTAGCTTCAAGATTTACCTTTAAGGGAAAACTAGTTCAAAGTTTGAATAAATCTCTTTATAGATAGCCTAGCTATCTAAAACGTATAATATCATATTGAAGATTACAATTTTAATTAACAACTCTGATTGATAACATGAAACAAACACAAGATGATTTGATAGCCACAGTAAAATAATATTTGAGCTATACTTTCTTGTAGGAACCCTTTAGAGAAGCTTTTTTCACTTAAATTATGCAGTTCTAAATTTGTTAATCATGATACAAATTATATATTCCATGCATGTTTCTATTTAAATATTTGACAATCCACATATCCTACAAAATTACAAAAATCCTACAATTTACAATTAGTTATTTGATCACAATTTGATTTGTCATTCATTAACCTAATTCATTGGAATTAGGTTATGACGCCTTCAATGTTTACGTTTTGCCTCACCCGTATGGCAAAATCGCGTCCACACGTACATTCAATGCTCGCCCGAGGCGCCTTTGAGCACGCCAAAATACCGACAGGGTTCCGGTTCGCCCACATGCCTCAGCGAACAGTGTCCACACGTGCGAATGCAAGCCCATACACGTATGCTCACCCGAGGCAAACGTACGTGTGTACTCCGTTTAAAGAAAACTTTTTTGAGTTTGTGGTGTGTAACTTACATTGTTGTTGAACAATGCATTGTTGTTAGCTTGGTTGTGACGTCAAGATGGGTGGATTTGGCTGTAGATGTTGGCTTCAGTGGCTAGACTTCCTAGGATGTCTATTCTATAACTGGTCTAAGGTTTCATATGCGACATGCCTCGGACATGAGATTTGTTGTAGACATCATAATCTACATTTAGATTATCTTTCTATGTACTGATCCAACCCATTACTGATATCTTATTTACAACCAATTACTAAATTGGTCTAATCAGTTGTTATTGTTTATTGTGTAATGTCCAATCTAGCTTCCCCTAATATTATCTTCTATGTAATTATTCCAATCCATTACTGATATCTTATTTGCAATCCATTACCAAATTGGTTTAATCAGTTGTTATTGTTTATTGTGTAATTTCTAATCTAGCTTCCCCCAATGTTATCAATGTAACTGTTTCATATAAATACGGTATTAGAAACAATGTAAAGGATTCTTAAACAATATTCTGTATCATGTAGTTGTAGTGTACAGGCTCGGCCTGAATAAAGTCTTTTTAAAAACGCACAGTGTGTTCCTGCACCCTTAACTGGCGCCCGAACTTCTGTAGATCTTCCTTGAGAAATTGTTCGTATTCTGTGAACTCTCCCAGGCCGAATTTTTTTTCCTCAGCACACCGCCGAGTTTTTCATAAGAGAACTACGAAACCCTACAGCAGGACACCGTGCAAAGACTCAGTAGCCAGCCATGAAAAGCAACAACCAGAACTGCAAGAATCCAATACTCACACAGATTGTAACCCACAGACATTATCATCTCAATCATCTGCTATCCACCATTGCAGGCCAACATCTAAATAGATTTTCACCAATTCCAACACGAGTTCCAGCAAGGAGATTCCTGGACGAACCTCTCGAAAAAATCTTAAGTGGCCTCGCACCAGAACAGTCGACATCTGATGTGCCGAACCAACTAGTTCCAGCAACCCACAATATCAGTGCTCCACGTCCAGACCCTCCACATCACCTGCAACCTCAACTTCAAGAACTTTACGCATCTCACCAACTTGAAAAAGGTACAATGGCTATATCAGCCAGCATTACTAATTTAGTACCATCATTTAATGGCGACCTTCTAGAACTCCCCTATTTTTTAAGAATTTGTCATGAAATATTTGATGAATTCTGTAGCCAAAATGTGGAAGCACGAGAGACTAACCACTGGCTTTTATTCCACCATACTTACAGTCATCTCTCAGGGAAAGCCCATACGGCTGCCCAAGGTTGTAGAAGTATTCCTGTCTTATTGACTGCAATTAAAAATAATTTTTTCGAAAAAAGACCTATAGCTGACTTAGTAACACAAGCCATGATGCTCAAACCATTCAGTAACGAGTCAACCAATGATTTTCTTGATAGGCTTAAGTACAAAAAGAGTGTTATAATCTATCGCTATAGCATGGAGAAACTCTCTGATGACACAATCACTTACTTGACTAGTCAACTTGATCGCACATTGATGACCACTCTCATTCGAAATGTACCAGCAGACGTTGCTGCTTTCCTTAGGGTACACAAAATTCTAACAATTGAAGATGCTCAAAACAGCTTATTGCATGATTTCGACGAGTCATTTGATTCCAAACCCTCATTTCGTAACTACCGTAACAATAACTATCGTAACTTTGAAGACAATTGTAATAATCGCTCCAATCACTTTAACGATGGTCGTAATAATCCCAACAGAAGCAATCACTACAATAATCAGCAACGAAACGTTCATCCTGGCTTCACCAGACACAACACCGCGAATTTTGAAAATCCTCCTAAATTCCAAAATGGCAGACAATTCAGTAACAATCACAATGGTAGTGCTTTTGCAAATCAGAATCATTCTGATTCCAACACCGTGTCAATGCGCACTGTTTCAAACAGAGCATATCAAAATCATCACATTGTACATGTTCTGAACAAAGCTCAGGCTAGAGCTACTAGAGGACTGTAATTTACTATTTATATAATCAAATACAAACAAGGGGCAAAATTTAATCTTCAATTTGAGCCAGGTTATTTGTACAGTTAAACTCTGCATTAATGAACAATAAAAAAGCAAAAACTCACCTGATTTAATCCAATTTTGTCTACTTGCCCTTTTAAGCCTTTATTAGGTGTTTTGGTCAGGTTCAGGGTGGGATGAAAAATCTGGGAATAAGACAGGTCTGGCTTCCGGGCTGTCTTTTCGTTGATTCTGTGTTCAACTTGCAGGCTATGTACTGGGTTTTGAATAAAGCTCAAACTGGATTCTTTATAAATTCAAATCCGATTCAAATTAATTCAATTTAACACTATTTACGCTGTTATACTCATAATTCACACACACTACACTCAAACAATTATCTACAAGAAATTCCTGATCGAAATTACATGACAAAAATACAAACTCAGTCTTCACAACAACGGGGACGAGACAAGACAAGAGAACGACAAAACAAGAATGACTGAACTACTGACGAAACAAAACTGAAAGCTAGGATGACCAGGCAAAACAGCTGGACGATCTGCGCTGGCGCAAACAAGCCTGCTATTGGCAGAACTGCAGTCAGGGATTTTGGCGCTACAATTTGAATGCTCTGGCCAAACCATACCCCCGCCTCTGAAAAGCTATTTTTCAGCCAAGTTACAAAACTGAAAAAACCAAGGAAGGGAAAAATCCAGACATGACAAAAAGAACAAAACACCAACACCAAAAAACAACACAAAAGAAAAAATGCAACAAGCACAACAACTATTGAGTTGGGAGTGGATACAATTTTGTTACTGGTCTTTTATAAATACCAGTTTTTAGGCGAACACTCGCCACTCGAACCTCGCCATCACTTCCTGGAAACACTTGCTCAATGACACCCAGTGGCCACTGCAATGGAGGTGTGTTTGGTTGGTCTACTACCACAACCGTTCCCACACTGATAGAAGTGGGTGATTTCAACCATTTTTTACGACTTTGAAGTTCGTGCAGGTACTCTCTTCTCCATCGGTTCCAGAACGATTGAATAAGTTGACTAATCAATTCATACCTGGTGAGACGATTCACAGGGACACTGTCCACGTCCCGCATGAGAAACGATTTCAATGGTGTTAGAGTCAAAAAGTGCGCTGGGGTTAAAGCCAGCGGTTCACACGGATCCACTGTGTGGATCCGTGTGAATATCAGTTCACTCAGTACACACAGTGGGCAGGAATTCAGGACACCTTCAATCTGCACCAATACAGTGTTCAGTTCCTCATAGGTGAGAAGTTGATTGCCAATTACTCGGAACAGATGCAACTTTACAGATTTGACATTTGCCTCCCACAGACCTCCAAAATGTGGTGAACCAGGGGGAATGAATTTCCATTCAATTTTGTGTTCGGCGAGTTGACTAGTCAATGTGGTTTGAAACTCGGATGAGTTCAAAAGTTGAGATATTTTTCGCAACTGTTCCTTGGCACCTACAAAATTAGTACCACAATCGGAATACATCACACGACAGGGTCCACGACGTGACAAAAAACGACGAAACGCAGCTAAAAACATGGGCGTTGATAGATCCGATACCAACTCAATATGTACCGCCTTTGTTGCCATACACACAAACAGACAAATGTAGGCTTTCAAAACACAAGGATTACGACGTCTCGTCATAGTAATACGCAAAGGACCAGCGTAATCCACACCACAATTTTCAAATGGTTTGCATTTTGACACTCGACAAGCAGGCAGGTCACCCATTTTTGGAATAATTGCATTATTACTAGGTCAAACACGGAAACAACGATTACACTTAAAAACACAAATACGAATAATAGAGCGAGCAGACAGTATCCAGAATTTCTGTCTGATCAAGGACAACAATAACGAAGGTCCAGCATGACAATTCTTCTTGTGATGATAATCAATCAACATCAATACGAAAGTGTCGGATTTTGGTAAGATCATCTGATGACAAGTCTCAAATTCCAGTCCAGCATGAGACAAACGACCGCCGACGCGAATCACACCTTTATCAATGAATGGAGACAGGCGACGTAGGCGCATAGAACAATCTTCTCCCTTTTCCAATTGCACAAATTCAGATGAAAAATATATCTTCTGTACCACTTTACATAGATACCTCTCAGCAACATCAAAATCTGATTCTTCTGATTGGGGTAATATTCGTAAGAATTTGAGAACAAGAATTACAATTCTCAAAAGACACCCATAATCCGAACAACGACCAGTCAATGAATATATTGCATTGCTGTTACAATCAGGAGATTTTGTGACTGTCAACACTGACAGTTTTTTCGCCTCCGGTGGATCCACTATCTCTTCCATTTGAGTTCGGATGGGCCAATCGCATTTGTCCTCTGCTATCCATGATGGACCTGAGAGCCACAACGGAAAGTTCACAAGCTCAACTGGTGATAAACCTCTAGAAAAACAGTCCGCGGGATTTTCAATTCCGGCAACATGCATCCACTCCTGTATACAAGAATCCTGTATTTTTGCGACGCGATTACCAACAAAAGTTTGCCATTTCGCGGATGGAGCATTAATCCAACACAAGGTGACTGTAGAATCAGAGAGTGCGACAATACGAGACACATGACAACGTTCACTAATAATAGTGACTACTGAATTCATGAGTTCTGCCAACAAGAGTGCCGCACACAACTCCAAACGAGGTATTGAAACAACTTTAGATGGTGCTACCTTGGACTTTGAACACAATAATACAACTCTTGGCTCCTCGCTCTCCTTCTGCGACTTCACATAGATAACTGCACCATAACCAGACAATGATGCATCACAAAAACCAATCAAACTGATGTGAGAATCCTGAAACAAACCAACATGACCTGGAACAGCAAATTTCAACAATAGAGGCAACTCTTTTTGACAATTCTCCCAAAGAGTGCAGATAGACTCAGGCGGCTTCTCGTCCCAATCCACTCCTAATTTCCACAGTTTCTGGACAAGACATTTTAGAAATAATGTAAACGGTGACAAGAGACCAAGTGGATCATAGATACGAGCCATTACTGACAGAATAGAACGCTTGGTAGTGACAACCTCACCACTCTTGACTGAAAACTGAAACAGATCAGTACTAGGTTGCCAATTCAATCCCAAGATAGCCAAGGAGTTGTCTGCTTCGAAATCCTTGTACGAAAACGATTTCTCTTCCTCCGAGAATTTCTCCAACATTGATGGTGAATTTGAAGTCCACTTTGTGAGCGAGAAACCTCCTCCCTCAAACAGCTGCTTGGACTGATGATACAGCTCCACGGCCTCTGACTCTGTGGCGACAGATGTGACTAAGTCGTCCATGAACATGTCTCTTGGTATTCTCGCCTTGGCTGCTGGAAAACGATTTCCATCCTCCTCTACAAGCTGGTGGACGGTAAGAAGCGCCAAATATGGAGAGCTTGAAACACCAAAAACAACACAATTGAGCTGATAAATTTCGATTGGATCCTCCAGCGAAAATCTCCACAATACACACTGATAACGACGGCAGGAATTCTCCACTAATATCTGTCAATACATTTGTTTAATGTCGGCAGTTAGTGCGATTGGGAACAAACGAAAATTAACTAACAAAACAAAAATGTCAGTCTGCAATTTGGGACCAGCATGAAGAACCTGGTTCAATGACAAACCCGATGATGTTCTGGAACCAGCATCAAATACAATTCGGATGGGCGTGGTAGTGCTGCTTGCTTTCACGATGGCGTGATGTGGTATGTAGTAACCACCTCGGTCTGTCTGATCTGCTACAAACGACATGTGACCCTGACGTAGGTAATCGATCAATATTTCATGATATGAAATACGAGTATTGCTGTCAAGCTCTAGTCGTCTCTCCAAAGTCAGCAGTCTGCATTCGGCGACAGCATACGAATCTCCCAAGCTGCTGGGCGGCTCCGCAAATGACAAGGCAACAACAAAACGACCAGAATTCACACGATGTACAGACTTCCGAAAATTTACCTCACACTCCAACTCTTCCGGTTTCAGTTGACAGCTTGGTGCAGGGCACGATTCCAACTCCCAAAAACGTTCCACAAAACTATTCAACGATGGACTACTAACGAATGGACTACAGATGGCTGTAAAACAATTTGACACATTCTTTGTTGAAGTGAGAATCGGCGCTCTCCCCATAAGAATGTGACCAAAGACACTATTAACAGTCATCAATTTGTGTGATTCACCTATACTAGGACTCCCACGTAGCAAGTGAGGAACTAACTCCGCACCAATGATGCCATCTATTCTACTAGGAAGGTAGAATTTGTCGTCAGCCAGTGTGAGATTTTCAAGATGATGAAGTTTGGATCTGTCGATTTCACAAGAAGGCAACTTGTTGATGACTTTATCTACCACTGTGGCATCCATCGAAAACTTGACGGTAGGATCCAACTTCAACTGAATTGACACACAAGTACGACCTCGAACTTCACTAGTACCACCACCGAATCCACAAACAACAGTTTTCATGGGCTGGAATGGTAGTCTCAAACGCCGACACAATTTGGCTGTAACAAAATGACACTGACTCCCGGTGTCAACCAAGAAACGAACATCACAAAGCTGATCATTACAATCTCGAACATGTGCAGTGATGGTCGACAACACAACGGTCGAATTTTCTACATTGTTGGATGTAGAACAACAACTAATAGGTGATGTGCCACCTGCCTTGGAGTTCGACAAGGACGCAACACCTTCATTGGAACTTGATCTGGAAAAGTGCAATAACGAATGATGAGATTCTCGACATTGAGCACACTGAGTTTCACTATGACAATCTCTACTCAAATGATCCACATCAAGACAACGAAAACAACAAAACTTTCCTTTAATCAAACAATAACGATCCCAAGGAGTCATTTTCAAGAAACTTGCACAATCTACTAACCGATCACCCGGTTTTGAGCACTTCAGACAATTGGGATTTTTACTAGATGCATCGTTAGATGAATCATTAGATTGAACCACAAACACCTTTGATTTATTATCCTTTTTGTGCCTCATATTAAACGATTCAGTCTGTTTCTCATCAGAAGGAAGAGTCTTAATTTGCTTTTCAATGAATTTGACATAATCGGCATAAGTTGGCATAGCCTTGTCAGGGACTGCCAATTCAAAATTTCTATGAGAACTTGGATCCAGCAATCTCAAGCCATGATAGAGGAATATCGAGTCTGACAAATCAGTGAGTCGCAATCTCTTCACTGCATTGATTGAACTGCCATACCCATCCAAAATCGCAATACAACCTGCCTTTGATTCTGATTTTATTGGACGAAATTCAAAAATTTGTTTGAAATAGGCATCGACTTGCGCCCGTGGATCATTATAGCGGGTCAATAATGCCTGCCAAATTATTTGATAATTGTTAGCCAATGGTGGCAAATGACGACAAATATTTGCTGCTTGTCCAGTAAGTCTACTTACAAGATATTGGACCTTCTGCTGATCGTTCAAACTCTTGTTGTCATGTACCAATGCCTTAAATAGTTCATAAAACACCGACCATTGAGTCTGGTTCCCATCAAATTTCGGAAGGTCGATTTTGGGCAGTACCGACTCGGACACGGCCGGCTGTGCACTAGCTGCTGAAGCTGCCGAAGATTGAGCAATAGCATCAGTCGCCTCTCTCTGTTTGAGAGTGTTAGCCGCTACTTCAATATACTGAAACAGATCTAGATGTGAGTCGTTGAATGCTACAACATGGTCTTTATTCAACTCAAGTTCCAACTCATTAACCACTAATTCTGTCTTTTCATAATCCGAAATGGTCTGAGACACCCGAGGATACAAGATTGAAAATTGCTCAGCAACTTTTGGATCAGAGACATTTTTAGACAGGTCATACATTTTTTGCAATCTGGCATACAATTGTTCCAGTTTAGCTCGATGCACCCTGATTTGTTTCTGTAATTTTTCCTCCATCTTGAACTCATACACAAAACAATTCAGCCCCGACAATACAAACAACAGACAATAAAACAAGAATGAGTTCAAAACTAGATGAAAGGAAGAATCACGACTAGTAAGTTATCAAAGTTAAACTTTGATTATCAATTCACAAGATAAGTTACTGCTGAAGACAAAACTATATGATTAGATAATGTTCTTCCAAAAACTCACAAACAAACAATAACTTGTTGAATTGAACAAACAAATTCATGCTGTGATTAACCTTCACTAACATGTATAACAAAAATGGACAATACAAATTCCAACAAACAAATTCCCGAAAAAGAGCACAATGAGCCTAGTTTCAGGAAAATTACAATTTTAACTGAAATAAATTTAATTTCAGACAAATACAAATTGACAAGAAACCTTGCTCTAGAACAAGGCTACAACAAACTTAAGTTGAGCATAGATCAGACCATTCTGAACATGCCAACATTGGACAAATACGAAACTGCTTAAATCCAATGTGTGTGAATTAATCAATAAATTACAAATTTAAATTCATCATGGTTCGGTGGACCAAAAATGTTCTGAACAAAGCTCAGGCTAGAGCTACTAGAGGACTGTAATTTACTATTTATATAATCAAATACAAACAAGGGGCAAAATTTAATCTTCAATTTGAGCCAGGTTATTTGTACAGTTAAACTCTGCATTAATGAACAATAAAAAAGCAAAAACTCACCTGATTTAATCCAATTTTGTCTACTAGCCCTTTTAAGCCTTTATTAGGTGTTTTGGTCAGGTTCAGGATGGGATGAAAAATCTGGGAATAAGACAGGTCCCAATCAGCAAAATCAACTTGAATCGAAATCAAAACAAGCTCATTTTGTCAAACTTGAGGGCTTGATTCAAGATTTCATTCGCATGCGTTTTGCTCGAAATGAGTTAAATTCAAGAGCCCGTTTATACATCGTTCAAGCCAGTTTCGAGCTCGAAATGCAGGCTCTAATCAGGCTGGTGCTGCGAGCTAAAATCAAGGTCGCGTTGCGAGCTCGATTCAGGCCCGAGATGCACGGTCAAATCAGGATTGAGATGCAGTCTTGACTCAGGCTTGAAACGCATGCTGGATGCAATCCCCCCATTCAAGGCCACCTGGCACACCTTTCACGAAATTCAAGCTCGATTCTATTGTGATTCTAGATCAATTAGAGTCGGATTCAAGCTGGATGTTTAGAGTGAATCAATCCTGATTTAAGGCCAGTGCAATCCAATATCAATGCTTAATCATAATTCAAATTTCATCCAGAATTTGAAATAAATCTGTAATTCTTATTATTCATGATTCAATTATTCTTCCAAACTAATGCTCCAATCTTACTATTGCCGTAATACTCTATTTCTATACTCAGTGGACATCTATACATTCTATATAATTATAGATGAAATCTATATATAATATATAGATTATATAATATATATATAGACTATATAATATATAGCCTATATTATATAGATTTCATTAATATATAGATTATATAGATGAAATCTATATATATATAGATTATATAATATATATATATAATATATATATATATAATATATATATATAATATATATATATATATATATATATATATATATATATATAATATATATATATATATAATATATATATAGACTATTGCCGTGCTACCAATTTTTCCTTAAACGGTTGGAATAGCATTTAACACCTATCAACCTAAGAATAGTTGTCGGCTCCAATAAAATAGATTCTTGATAAACCGTGAATGGATCTATTGCCTATGAATGAGAAATCCAGTTTTCAGAGCAAATTAACTTATAATCTTCAGATGAAATTTTGGCAAAACACAGAAATATACAAAGAACAATAACTTACAAGCCTAATTATTTCAAGTAACTACGAACTAAAATACTTATCTAGTTTACAGTTGAAACACAGTGGCTATTGGCTTTACTACACTAATAGCTAATTATGCACAAAAATTTATATAAAACTCAATTTAAAACATTAATAAACGAAAATGATTTAGAGCAAAACTCCACGACAATACTTGTAGCCAGCCATTTTTCAGAAGAAGGTCGAACAGGAAAAAGACATAAGTTGCAAGTCACAAAGACAACGCCTCCAACATTACAGACACGTCACCACAAAATCATAATTTACAAGTTTAGAATTCACATTCTACATCTGTTCTCAATAAAACTTTATTTTGAAAATGTTATTTTAAATTTTTATACATATATTCGATTTAAATAAACGATTTATTCAGTAATTTGTTAACCCTGCCTCGGTGACACCATGGAACAATGCAACAAACATTTACGATAATAGATTCTCCGTCAAAAAATTTGTCCGTCTATTGATAACTCTGACATTTACTATAAAGTTCCATAGATCTCGAATTGAAGATTCGATTCAAATGTGAGAAGAAAATGTAATATTACAAATACCCCCCTCTTGACATAAAAAAATTTTACTGTTTGAAAATTTTAAAGAAAAAAATTTACATTGACCCTAATGAAAATTGTTGAAATTTAAATTTGAGAACAGTAACAATTTTTTCTAGAAAAACAATACATGTCACCCTATAATTGAAAATTATTATAAAAATTCATCAATAGCGTTTGTTATATGTTTCCAAACAATATTTCAAAATATAGAATATCAATATTACTTTTGATTTAGCTTTATAATTTAAAGAAAAATATCTCAACAGAAAGTTTAATATGTAAAGAATAGTTTTTTTTTTTTTTTTTGAAATTGCACATAAATTTAATAGATAGAAAAATTCAATTTTTATTGCATAAAAAAAATTTAGTATGTTGAATAAAAAAATTTATTATTATTATTATTTATTTTTTTTTAAATGAATTGATGAATTGTTACATTTAATTTTCACATAAAATTTCAATAAATCAAAAAATGTTCATTTCTTTCACTATTGACGCGGTTGATTTTATTGATGCACATTTTGGAAAACAGTCCGTTAAGGCACTCAGTATGATTTTCAGTTAAGTGTGACTCCAATGTGATGACGTTAAGTGTTGGGCTGATCTGGATGCACGTAGTGTTGGGCTGATACTTGTAGTCGACTGCTGCATACCAAACTAGATACAGTTGACATCTCAGTTAGCATTGCTTCATGCTTGTAGTAGACGGCTGCATACCAAACTCGATACAGGTGACATCTCAGTTAGCATTGCTTCATGTTTGTAGTAGACGGCTGCATTCCAAATTCAATACAGAGTCACATAAATTTTGTATCATATTTGTAATTATACAATGTACATTTCAGGCTTGAAATGACAATGTAATTCGTTTTTTGGAAAAGAGATAGACGCTGCATACAGGATTAATTTAGGTGAGGATTAATTTAGGTAAGGTTTGGTTTTTTGATATTTTCAGCTTTCAAGGTTTAGAGTTCTGCATACAGGAATAATTTAGGAGAGGATTTTTTGAATCAATTCTTTCATGATACTGTGACTGTTCTTCTGAATTCAAAGTTGTGAATGTGAACATGGATGGCAATTACCTCCAGGTAATGCAGTAGTGTTGAAGTTTGAGATACAGAGTCAGCAATAAGCATTGGCATTGCTATTGGCGTATGCTTTGGTGTCTGCTTTGGCATCGGCGTTGATATTGGCATTGGCGCAGGCATTGGCATTGGCGCAGATTTTGGCATTGGCGTAGCTATTGGCATTGGCGTAGCTATTGACATCAGCACAGGCATCGGCGTTGATTTTTGTTGTTGGCATCAGCATTGGCGCAGATTTTGGCATCAGCATTGGCGCAGATATTGGCTTTGACGCAGGCATCGGCGTAGATATTGGCGTTGACATCAGCATTGGCGCAGGCATTGGCGTAGCTATTGGCATTGATTTTTGTTGTTGGCATTGGCGCAGATTTTGGCATTGGCGTAGCTATTGGCATTGGCGCAGGCATCGGCATTGATTTTTGTTGTTGGCATCAGCATTGGCGCAGATTTTGGCATCAGCATTGGCGCAGATATTGGCTTTGACGCAGGCATCGGCGTAGATATTGGCGTTGACATCAGCACAGGCATCGGCGTAGATTTTGGCGTAGTTATTGGTGTTGATATTGGTGTTGACATTGGCGTAGTTATTGGTGTAGGCCGCAGCGTAGATTTAGGCGTAGATATTGGCGTAGTTATGTCACACTAGTTTGAAAATCACCCAAATGTTCTTAACACTCTTCATGGCGTTCACTTGTTACTGATTTCGAGATTCACATGATAACTATTTCAATGTTAATGTCTGTGCTGTACCTGTTATCTTAAAATGCTTATAAACTAAAAAGAAAAACTTGATTAGGCTATCAATACAATCTAATACACATAAAAATTATTTTAAGTATCTATGAAATTGAAATTTGTTAACATCTTATTATACAGTCAGCAATACATAAATTGTGAAATATGGACATATCAATGATAAATTTAAAAAAAATTCATTTTCATCTATTCACTGTTCAAATATCAAAATTTTAATCCATTCTTCAAAATAGAAATATAATTTCATAACACCCTGTATCATTATCAAAATTGTAAAACACATCAGATTATCACAACAAAATTTAATTTCAATACATATTTCAATAATTTCAGACAATTGGTCTTCTATTCACAATCATTTCATAATATATCTGCATTTCATTATCATTAATATAACATTTCATTTATAGCAAGTTCATTTCACATTTATGATTTATCATTCAGGGTTTCAAAATTATTTAGTTTTAATTTTGTTCAAAAATTGTATAAAAAGCAAATTATTTAATATTGTTAATCATCGTTTGTTGGATACTATAGTTTATTTCGACTCTTCAATGTTCTAAACACAAACTACATTTCATGACAAAACTTTACTATCAATCATTAAACAAGAAACCATTCAAAACATCAATAATATTTTGCTTCAAAGGCAATCAATATTCATAAATAATCTGCATCTATGGCAATCAACATTATTAATCATTATTTTGCATCTATGGCAATCAACATAAGTAATCAACACAAAAAATATTATCTCATTACTGCCTCTCTAAGTCATAACCTCTGTTATTCCTTCTTTAGGCAATAATGGGTTTCCATCTCAAAAAACAATCACATACCAGCAAAATTCTAATCAACAAACCCCACTAAAAATTCTACATACACTCCAGCATCCATTTCAAACGATAATCAATCATATCAAAATTTATAGAACAAACAAATTTAAAAATTTAAAAAAAAAATCAATCACAAAAACTTATTTCAATTAATAATATAACAAAACGTTTTAAATTGAACCAATTATATTTTTTTTAAATAATTTAAAATTTTAAAGACTGTATAATAAGTACAAACATTTCAAGATTATAATACAAAGACGATCAAGATGAATACTGGGTAAATAAGTTCCCTAAAAAATACAAAAAAGAGAAATAGAAAACTGGGTAAATAAATTCCCCAAAACAACACACATTTCAAAATAAGTGATACATGATGAAAAAATATACCACAAGCAAACAATTATTTACACAACAATGGATAGATTTTAGAAAAGTTAAGTTTTATCAACAATTAAAGATTAGGAAAATAAGCTACTATTTCAACTTCTAAAATTATTTCAGAAAAAATACAAATTTAAATGACTATGGACAAGATTGGTTAAGATATGCATCATAGAAGAAATTTACTGAATATTACACAAAGACAGGAAAGAATCGAAAATTGAAAAGATTAAGGGCCAAGAAAATAGGCTACAGGAAAGAAAAAAGACACAATTATGGACTCTTACCATACACTGTGTAGCGATTATGCTATTCTGAATCCCGGCATAACACAGGATTCCTAATCATTGTGTGCTGGGGAATACCCTTTCATCATGTGACTCACAGTCATCATCTTGTAAATAAGCAACTTGAAACAACCTTTGAATACTAATACATCAATGGTGACTTTGCGTTTTGTTTTCTTCAATAGCATGATTTTATTCATAGGTTCATTTGTTTCAACCAAGCAGTTTTGCCTACAAAAGTTAGTCATGTTCACTTGAGAATGCATAGCATACACCTTTTCAATTCTCAGTTGAAAGTTGAACTCATCAACTTGACTCAAAGCAACATTCATTTTGTTTACATTATTCCTAACCTCCACAGAAACCTGTCTCATGTAATCATTCATTTTATTTACAATCTTCCTAACTTTTGATGTAGTAATCTGATCCATAGAAACATTTGATTTGTTTACTGTTTTCCTAACCTTCAATGTAGCAATAGTACTTTCTTGATAGTTGACTTTCAATGAAGACAACTCCCTACCTACTTCTTTACTCAATTCTACTATCTCATTAGGGTTGATTTTTTCAACAACAGTAACTAGGCCTACATTGTCAGAAACTTCAATGAGTTGATCTTGTATCTTAACATTACTATCTTCATGATTATCTTTCAATGTTTCGTGTGCATTTTTCAATAAAAGGTTTATACTAGCCTGCTCTAGTCTAATGCTAGCAAATTCTTGCTTCATCTCATCAAACCTAGCATCAAAATTAGCATTTTGCTTATCAAACAGTTGTGTTAAGGCAGCTATTAACTCATCATCATTTTTAATATTTTTCATATTGTATGCCATTTTGCAATATGCACTGATTCATTAAAACTTGATCTCTCTTGAACCGACTTCCCACTCAGCAACAAACCATTCATAACCTATCAAGATATCTATCTACTAATAATTTCTATAACCAGGGATTTCATGGTGTACCATTTGGGACATATTTATTTTGTAATTCTGTTCCACCACAGGGGTAACATTTGCCGTGCTACCAATTTTTCCTTAAACGGTTGGAATAGCATTTAACACCTATCAACCTAAGAATAGTTGTCGGCTCCAATAAAATAGATTCTTGATAAACTGTGAATGGATCTATTGCCTATGAATGAGAAATCCAGTTTTCAGAGCAAATTAACTTATAATCTTCAGATGAAAATACACAAATACACAAGGAGAATATGTCTTAATCCTAATTATTTCAGAGTTATTACGAACTAAAATACTTATCTAGTTTACAGTTGAAACACAGTGGCTATTGGCTTTACTACACTAATAGCTAATTATGCACAAAATTTAGATAAAACTCAATTTAAAACATTAATAAACGAAAATGATTTAGAGCAAAACTCCACGACAATACTTGTAGCCAGCCATTTTTCAGAAGAAGGGCTGAACAGGAAAAAGACATAAGTTGCAAGTCACGAAGACAACGCCTCCAACATTACAGACACGTCACCACAAAATCATAATTTACAAGTTTAGAATTCACATTCTACATCTGTTCTCAATAAAACTTTATTTTGAAAATGTTATTTTAAATTTTTATACATATATTCGATTTAAATAAACGATTTATTCAGTAATTTGTTAACCCTGCCTCGGTGACACCATGGAACAATGCAACAAACATTTACGATAATAAATTCTCCGTCAAAAAATTTGTCCGTCTATTGATAACTCTGACATTTACTATAAAGTTCCATAGATCTCGAATTGAAGATTCGATTCAAATGTGAGAAGAAAATGTAATATTACACTATATATATATATTATATAGATTTCATCTATATATAGAATGTATGGATGTCCACTGAGTATAGAAATAGAGTATTAAGGCAATAGTAAGATTGGAGCATTAGTTTGGAAGAATAATTGAATCATGAATAATAAGAATTACAGATTTATTTCAAATTCTGGATGAAATTTGAATTATGATTAAGCATTTATATTGGATTGCAGTGAATCAGATTATTAATATATATTTTATTTTTTTAATATTATTCAAATTGAAATATTCTTTAAAATTCTCCTGTGAATGGCAAATTACTTATTCATTCTCTCCTGTCAGGGCAGTCTATAAACTGTCTCTGTAGCTGTATTGATTGAGTCGAGATCGACCTCTGCTAACCAATAACAGCTTGCAGACTGTCCTGAGAGGGAGCAGTGCATGAGTCACTCGCCATTCGATGAATTAATTAAATCAAATCTGCTCTAGTTCAACAGCCCTCTATGCTTGCAACACCTCAAATGGAATACAGTTCATATACATCTGAGTAACACATCAATTATTACTTTGAATATCTATTAAAATATTAAATATTATATATTAATATCTATATTAGTTTATTTTCTTTAAAGCTTAACTTCAGAGTATATCTATATGAGCGAAAAATGTAAATAAGAAAGCATTATTTTCAATAAAATGCAATGATTTTTATTAAATATTACAAAAATTGAACTTTCAATTTATAACTAATTATATATTTTTACTTTGAACTGCTATCGTCCTCGATTTGAGCTTCATGGGGCGTAGTCTCTCTGCTCTTGGTCCTGTAAAATATGAAATGTACAGTTTAGTGGGATAACTTAATAGGTTATTATGAGTAAAATATAAAATTTCTCGGTAATCAATTCTCAGAATGCTGATTATGTAGCTTAAAAACTTTTATAAGTTGGAGACTGATATACATACTGTAACTTTCAGGATAAGTTATTGGTCGAATACTCTACCTTTTGACATACATAAATGAATTTTAACCCCTCATAAGTGGTTGATTTAGACCTTCATAAGGACATCTCATTTACATTCATGGCAGTTTTGCACACTGTCAAACGAGAGAATAAAGGGGAGCATTTTGGGAGCATCTTTTGAAATGAAATGTAAAAATCTGGTGTGGCGCACTCACACAACTTTCCTTGCCGTTATGAAAATTGATCACCTGACGCTATTGTTCCCGCGCATCTCAAGTCTACTATTCAGTGATTTGAGCCAGCTGGTGACAGGGTAATAACGCTGGAGACACACATGAGGTCTGCTATCTCTTCATAGTGAATGATTTAATAGAATCAACAATAATTTGCAATTGAATAATCACATTTTCTCGAATTTAAAGCTTATTTTCAATTTTAGTTGAAAATGTTACTGAACATTAATTGTAGAGATTTTTATGCTCAATCTACTCCACTTGATTTTTTTTTTTGTTTCAATTGTATCTGAAGCCTGATAATTGGGATTCTATCTGCATTGATGGGGCGGAGCTCCTGAAATTTTTACAGATATGGGACTTGTGACAGTTGATAGAGCTTATCAATGACTATTTTAGGTATGAATTTGATCAAAATTGTTGGAGCGGTTTCAGAGAAAATCACGAAAAACCTTGTTTTTGACAACATTTTCGCCATTTTAGCCGCCATCTTGAATTGCATTTGATCGAAATTCTTCGTGTCGGATCCTTATAGTGAAAGGACCTTAAGTTCCAAATGTCAAGTCATTCCGTTAATTGGGAGATGAGATATCGTGTACACAGACGCACATACACTCATACACACACACACACACACACACACACACACACACACACACACACACACACACACACACACACACACAACACACACACACACACAGACCAATACCCAAAAACCAGTTTTTTGGACTCAGGGGACCTTCAAACGTATAGAAATTTAGAAATTGGGGTACCTTAAGCAATACTTTCCTTACCTATGGTAATGGGTAATCACTCATAATACATCAATACTTTCCTTACCTATGGTAATAGGGCAAGGAAAGTAAAAAGTACCAAACAGATTACTAAATAAATAATCAGTTTTTCAATGTGTTTCGTTATTCATCAAAAAAAGTGTTGTTTTAAGTTTTATTACTTTCATCAATCATTTCTATAAAAACTAAAACTTCAATCAGCCACCATTTTTTATAAAAGTATCATAGAACATTTTTATTGATGTCGTCATTCTTGATTTAAAAAGGCCTTTAAAATTATGTACCACACAATGGGTGTTTACATTTTAAATATTTGAGTTACAAACCCTCATTTCTTCAAAAACTAAAACTTCAATCAGCCGCCATTTTGGATACAATTATCATAGAACATTATTATTGATGTCATCTTTCTTGTTTTAAAAATACCTTTAAAATGATTAACCACACAATGGGTGTTTACATTTTAAATATCCCAGTTACAACCCCCAAGTAAACCCGTTATGTGGGGTTGGAACTCGTTTGTACATTAAAAGGTAGAGTATTCTATCAATAACTTATCCTGAAAGTTACAGAATTATATCTACAACAGTCTCCAAATTATTGAAGGGTTCCCATACATATGACTCACTCTGTATATGTGCATATGTATCGTTGAATTTCAAAGGTTTTTGAAAAACTGTGTTTGAAGGAGGTTCCGTCTTTGGGTAGCAGTGATTGGACATTGGTTGCAAAAAGGCAAACATGTAGAAGAAATTTGAAAAGAGTATTGGGAGCAAGCGGTGAAGTGTACGAAACGATGAGTTCTTCTTTGATTCAAGTAACTGATTTGCAATTTCTCCACATGTATTGGGACTACTAATTTATGATCATTCCATACTTTCATAAAAGAAAGCCTTTTTGACATGATTGTTTTATTCACAAATAAGTTTATTGAATGAACTATTTTCATTTCACAACATATTGGACAATTCAATTTTCTATCTGTAAGTCAAATATTTTCTTGGATTTTTATTTTTATACTTTGAAAACATGATCAATAATAATAATTTACTAATGATGAATTTTGTGTACGTATATGTATGTCATTGGCCTTTGATGATACTGCTATTTCCTTATAATTGGAAAAAAAATGGGTTGGTTCAGGTGGTTTACACTCAAGAATAGTATAATAGTAGGTTGCCTTGATCACATAAGACGCGTGGAGAACGCAGCCTGCTATGGTGTGACGTCATGCTGCGACCTCTCGCCCTGGCTTAACATGCATTCAAATGTAAAAATGCCAACTTTGAGCCCTCATAGCAAATCAACCATCAACTTTACATAGAAGTGATTGACATCAAAATGTTCAGCATTTTATCCCCTTTGAAACAATATCAAACTAATTTTCAGTAAAAATCCTATAAATGTTACCGGCGAGTCTAAAACAAATCGTTTGAACACACAATTTGATTTGATAATACCATTTCAAATACGTTTTTGTACTTTCTATTAGTTTTTTCTGCATCGTTTTAGTTCTTTCTCTTAAACAGATTCTATTCTCATTTAGAAATTTTATCCTTATGAAGTCTGTGGAAAGAACTAACAGCTTCTTTAGGAATTTCAGGATATTAACGTTATTTTATCAACTCCTGAAACATAGCAATGCGAACCCATCAACGGTTGCCTAGCTTTATCACAAAAATAAACAGTCTAGATAAGCCCTAAGAATATATGAACATCATTTAAACATTATAAAGATTTTTATTTATCCCAATTATGATAAAAAAATAGATAATCATGACTTTTAATGACTTTAATGCTGTTATTTTATCAAAAAATAAAGCGCATTACACTACTGTACTGTAAAGTAGTTGAATAATTTCATGAATAATTAATGTTATATTATTTGAAGTTATAATTTGTTGAACTATTTAAATTATAATTAAGATCTATTCTTGCTTTACACAAGTGTTTTTTGCATTCATAAGTATCCCATGGACACATTGAAATAAAAAATATCATACTACCTACCGTGAATAATATATGGTATTTCCTTTGTAAATTTGTGTCCCATGAAAATAATCAATAAAATATACTAATAATCGTCAATAATAATAATAATAATACTGCACTGAGCAGAAACAAAAACACAATACAAGAGCAACGTGTTGGCACTACGCTTTCCAGTAGACAACTGAAATAATTATTAGTAACCAGACAGTTCAACGTTCTAAAAATAACTTGTAACCATGGTGAACAGTTCCATGATTTCGCTAAATTGGTTCTAGGTATATGTCAATTAATAAAGTCTTATATTATTAGGAAATAGTATAGTGCAACTTACTGAAAATGGTTTCCATCAGATGTAGAAAGAAGTTTTAAATCTAAAACTGTAGTTGGCAGCATATTCGTCTGTCATGGTGGATTTTGGTATATGCGTCTGCACTTCTATTCCCACCTTTGCCTGAAATCAAATGATACATTAAATGTATGAAAGCGATTTTCTAATTGAAAGGAATTTTATAAGTGATAGTAAATAAACCAATACAAGAGAGTTTTCAAGGACCTTACATAGTACTGAACTAATTATCAAATTGTAGCCTATCAATGAGAATGATTGCTTCTATTTACAATTTATTTAAAGTATTTCTCAAGGGGGTTATTTTATACTGGTCATATTGGAATAAATATGGTTTAATCTAATCAAAATATTAGAAAAAAATTTAGTTCATGTCCCTAACAAAAATGTAACTATAGTCCCTAATAAATATAACTAATAATTAGTAGGTAGGCCTATTATGATGTTATGAATAGTTCTATTATTGTAACATTTTACAATAGCTTCTTTTATATCATAACCATCCATGATATTGAATCAATCTATTATAATATTACTGAATCATATAATCACTAGCTTAAAATGTATTGAATCATGAAATTAAAACCACTAACTTAATAGATTTTTTACAAGTTTGAAGTTAACCAACAATGGTAACAGTTTAATCAACTGTTAGACCCGGTTGCACAAAAGCCGGTTAAATTTTAACCGTGATTAACTTCACGAGAACCAATCAGAGAATGCGTTTTTGATAAAACGGCTTCTCTGATTGGCTCTCGCGGAATTAATCACGGTTAAAATTTAACCGGCTTTTGTGCAACCGGGCCTTAGTGTTTGAAAATGATAAACATTCAACTTATACACACTAAAAATTGCAATTACTGTTATATTAGGGTTATTAATAGGGCTTGACATAAAATCTTAAAACTGCTCCAGTAATTCTTGAATATAGGCTATTGTAGGTAGCCTAAGTTTGTTTGTTAAGGTTACAAGTAAGTTTGTTTATGTATGTTGAAAAATTTGATTATTGAAGGAGGTAGAGTGCAACTTACTGAAAATGGCTTTCATCAAATGTAGAGAAGAGAAGAACTTTTTTCAAATCTAATCCTTGGCATCATATTCATCTGTCATGGTGGATTTTAGTATAATATGTATCTGCAGTTCTATTCCCACCTTTGTCTGAAATCAAATGGAACATGTATGAAAGCAATTATCTAATTGAAAGAAATTTTGGCTAAAGTGCACGTCCAGTGCCAACATACCTGTCATCAAATTTTTGGTTGGGATCGATTTAGTATGATATTTTGAGCACAAAATCAAAAAATTAAACGGCGGTCACTATTGTTTTCAAAATAAACTAAGTTCAAAGTAGCATAACTTTACATGCATTCAACCTATGCTATAAGTAGCAACCATAAGTAGCTAAGGTTAGGAAAAGCTTTAGGTTAATAAAGCTTAGGTTAGGAAAAGCTTTGGGTTAGGAAAACTCAGATTAGGAATATCATAATTTGATGATTTCAATAATCAAAATGGCTGCTACTCATAGGTTAAATGCATGTAAAATTGTGCTACTTTGAACTTAGTTTATTTCAAAAACAATAGTGACCGCCGTTTAATTTTTGTGATTTTGTGCTCAAAATAGCATACTTAATAATCGATCCCAACCAAAAATTTGATGACAGGTATGTTGGCACTGGACGTGCATTTACACCGAAATTTTGAAGTAATAATTTAGTATGGTTTTAATAAATTGATAGTATTAAAACAATAAACCATTACAAGGGAGTATAAGGACCTTACATAGTACTGAACTAATTATTAAATTGTAGCCTATCAATAAGAATGATTGCTGCTATTTACAGTTTATTTAGAGTATTTCTCAAGAGGTTGATTTGATACTAGTCATATTGAAATAAATAATGTTTTATCCAATCAAAATACTGTATTCAAAAAGTTAATTAGGTCAAATGTAACCATAGTCCCTAATAACTTATGCCTATAAATAACTAAAATATTATTAGTGGGTAGGTCTATTCTGGTATTAGCTTTATTATTGTAACATTTTACAATAGCTTCTTATATCTTGAACATTCATAATAATTAAATCAATCTATTATGATATTACTGAATCATATAATCACTAGTTTAAAAATTATTACCTAAGTTAAATCATAAAATCGAAACCACACTTGATAGTTGTTTTACAAGTTTAAGGTACCAACAATGTTAACAGTTGGTTAAATCAACTGTTTGGGTTTAAAAATGGAAAAAAATTAACTTATACGGGTGATTCTACAGAAAAGTGTCACTTCCATGTCCCATTCAATTTGCAGATTTTTGAATAATAGCCTATAAGTGGGTGTGTCATAATTTTTAAATACACATAAGTATTTAGAAAATGTGTTAGTGTGGTATTATTTCAATTTGCATAAATATAGAAAAGATGAAAAAATAATTGATCCAGGAAACCTCATTCCCCTGGCATGTCCCAGGCCTGACTTCAATCTGTAAGTGGTTGAAAAATATGAAAATTGACCTAAAATTTACATGTTTAAGTAAACAAAGTTGAACAGCAGCTGTCAAACATCGTTATTTTGTATGTGGCACCATTCATAATACATCTGAGAGCATAAAAAATGGTAAATATATTTTGTCCAACAGTTTTTTCTCATTCCCCTGTCAAGATTGAAATTTTACCGCTTTAGGAATAGTAAACCTCTTTGGCTTCAACAAAGCCAGCTGTCTTGTAAAGTGATCTCTATGTATTCAATATCGGTGATCGGCAGCCATTTGCATTCTATTTCTGAGGTGGAAGAACTTATGAAAAAGTGAAGAGCTACTAATTGTTTTTTGAACTTCTCATTCCTCTGTCACTTATATTTTGGTAAGTGCAATTGATATTTTTCATATTGTAGTTTGAAACAATGCATGCAAAAGAGTTATGATTTGTGATGTCATTTGTATTGAGTCAGGGTGTTGCTTGTTTGGCGGGAAATAATATAACCTCACTTTTTCTCATTCCCCTGTGTCTCATTCCCCTGTCACCCATGTGACAGGGGAATGAGAATAAAGGCAGGGGGATGATAATATTTTTAATTTTGTTTTGAAAAATAGTTAAAGGTGTTGTTTTATTAGCAATTGAATAGGTACAGTACTATTTAACTTATTAATTTAAATAATGAATTTTATAAAATGTTCGAATGAATGATTTTATTTTTAGTAAATCACTGTGAGTGATTGAGGATCCTATTCAATGATGTTCTTGAATATAGTTATATAAATATGGTGGAGTTGCAACTTGCTTTGAAATAAACAGATTTATTAATCAATCATAACATTTGAAAAATACATAGCATTATATTCAGATAAAGGTACATTGAATACACTAGCTAGTCACCCAAGGTGTTATACCATCTGTTTGAAAATGAATATGATAAAATTAGAATGGGTGCAGCCCTCTTGAGAAATAATTATAAACACTATTCAACTCTCCTATTTTTAACCTTAGTAATAATTTGACCAAATTTCTGCCTCCTAGTTAGTCAGGAAGTTTGAGAATTAGAGATGTATGATTTTTTTTAATGAGGGCTTCAACTTTAATATGTTTAGATTTATGACTGTGGCCTACAAGACTGTACAGGTCTGAACCTGCTGTCAAAAAGACAATACATGGCTGTATTGTCTTTTGTGGCATCATAAAAACTGAGTTAATAGGCAACTACACAGGTGACATTTTGCCACAAAAGACAATCCAGCCATTAATGTTTTTGACAGGAGATTCAGGCCTGTAAAGTATCATATTCCATGCATCAGTTTGTAGGCTTGCAGTAAATATTTATTTCACATGCATTTTTTCCAGATGGCACCCAAGAGAAAGGCAAGTAGGGAGGAAATTCTTTTGAAAAAACGATTGAGGGAACGTGAAAGATACAAAAAAATAAAAAGTGATCCTGTAAAATTGGAACAGCAGAAGGAAAAGGAACGAAAAAATATGAAAATAAGAAGAAGAAAAAACAAGTGAAATCAATAAATGACATGAATGACAGAGAAGCTCGTTTAAAAAGAAAAGAATGGAGAGTTATGTCGAAAAAATACTACAACAAGAAGAAGCAAATAGCTCAAGAAATAAATAAGTTGCCAGAAAGTCCTCCTTCAACTGATGAATCAAGACCTGCAACTCCAGTTCAAAGGCATTCTGGCAGAAAAAGGATTCACTGGGATAGGAGTAAAATTATACAACGGAACAAAAAATTAATACATGAGAACTCAAGACTGAAAACAATGTTAGAAAAATATAGAAAAAGATGCTAGAGCTAAAAAAGCAGACTGTAAGAAAAATAAAAGTGAAATGACTCCTAGGTCAAAAGTGATGACAGTAATGAAAAGTAAAGACAAAGAGTTAGTTAGAAAGAGGTTATTGTTTGGTGCAGCTCTTGAATGTCAGATAAAAACAAACTATGAAAATATTGATGGCTCCAGAAGGAAAAAAGAATTTGTGAACACTATGCTTGGAGATGGAAAAATTATAAAGAAATGTAAAATGACAAAAGAACTACAGCATATTTTTACAAAGCGATTAACTAGATGTAACACCAACAATTACATTAAGAAACGTCAACACAGGCTTTTTAAAGCTCAAATTCAAAATGATATAGAAAGGTTCTTTAACGATCATGAGAACACTCGTTTAGCTCCAGGCAAGAAAGATTGTAAGACACTTAAAAAGGTTAAAAAACAGAAGAGGTACATCAATGACACAATGCTGAACTTACACAAGAAATTTACTTCTTCTGTGTCTTATCCAGTCAGTTATTCACTGTTTTGTAAATACAGACCATTCTATGTGGTGTACCAAAAACTTGGTGAAAGAGATACCTGCCAATGTAAAATACATATGAACACTGATTTTGTTGTTTCTGCTCTATACAGAAACAAAGTTATAAACTCCAGAACTCCGAAAGAAATTGCTGAAGAACTGTGCTGCAATAATAATTATAACGTTACTTGTTTGTTGAGAAATTGTAGAAGTTGTAAAGATAAGCAAATAAGTTTCAAGGAATTTAATGGGGATTTCTATTTGTCATATTTTGAATGGGAGATTCAGAAAGATAGTTATATCAATAAAAAAGGTGAAAAAGTAGAAGTTAAAAGAACTATTAAATGTAAGAAGACTACTCAAGTTATTGATCTTTTACATAAACTGGAAAGTATTATTCACCGATTTATGAAACATGAAGCAATCATCCTAAACCAATTTGCGCAAATAAAACTTTTGAAAATGTGTATGACAGAAAATGAGGCTTTAATTCACTTCGATTTTAGTGAGAACTATTGCTTTAAGTATGGGAATGAGATTCAAAGTTTTCATTTTGGTGGGAGCCGACAGCAAGTAACTCTTCACACAACTGCTTTACAATTTAAAGAAGTGAACTATGGTGCTGTAAAAACAAAGTCATTTTGTACATTATCCAAGAACCTTAACCATACTGCAATTGAGGTATTGGCTCATTTGGCTCCAATTTTGAAATACGTGAATTCCATGAAGCCTCATTTAACAGTATTGCACTTTTTATCGGATGGACCATCAACACAATACCGGAACAAAGATATGTTTTACATATTTTCTCATTTAGTTAAAGAGTTTTTTCCGCACTTGAAATATTCTACACATAACTTTTTCGAAGCAGGACATGGTAAAGGCACACCTGACGGAATAGGAGGAACGGTCAAGAGAACGGCGGATAGACTGGTGGCTGAAGGAAAAGACATAGACTCAATTGATGTTTTATGTACATATTTGGAAGAAAACCTCCGGAAAATTGAAATACATGAAATAAAAGATGATGACATTGAGGCTGTGAGGAGGAAAGTACATTTTGCTGAGGTAAAGCCATTTAAAGGGACCATGAAGGTTCACCAAGTAGTGCAGATCCACAATAACACATCCCCAATCAGCCTAGAAATGAAATCAATGAGCTGTTTCAAGTGCTTTGAAAATAATCGTGATAATGTAAAATTGTTTGAATGTGATCATTTCTCTATTGGACGTTTGGAGTACCCTTCGACAGATGACAATTTCCAAAAAGCTGGAACCTCAAAAGACAAGGCAAAGCCAATGCACAATTCTCCAGACCACACTCATGATACTGATGCTGGTGAGTTTTATTTATATTGTATTCATTTAGTATTCTTCTAGGGAATCAGTTGAATAGAGCTGGCGCCAAATAGTTAGTTGGTTGGCCAATAACTGTTATCAATTCTCATCTCTGTCAGGACAGTCTGAAGCTGTTTTTGAGAGCAATTAAATATAGCTGGAGTCGCTCTCTTTTCTATGAACTCTTGCCGACAGCTTGCCAACTGTCCTGACAGAACTGAGAATTGATAACAGTCATTTGCCATCTCCTAACTATTTGGCACCAGCTGTACCAATAATTATTTACTGTGTAGGCTGTTACGGACCCAGATTCAAACTAATTTTTCTTTCTTTTTGGAAACCAGTCTTTACAGAATTCATATATTTTTATTTTCTATTTCTTTTTTTTATTCAATTTACTGTTTTGTAATATTTTCTTCTGTTGCTTCTGAATAAAATATCTTTGATCTGCAATTTTTATCAATTGTGAAATTTAAATGTTGAGCAATTATTATGGAATTTATGATAAAAAACCAATTCTATTTGCTTTATTTCAGACGTTGAAAATGATGCTACATCCAATCAAGTTTCTTGGGAGAATATAAAACCTGGAAAATTTATCCTTGCAGAATTCAAGTCAGAGAAGAAAAATACAAAATATAGATACGTTTGCAGTGTACAAAAAAAAGATGACGACGATGGTGAAGTTACAGTGCAAGGACTGAAACTAGCTAATGATTCAGGGACTGAATTTTTTGTTGCTGATGAAAACGATATTTCATATATTGAGTTCGAATCAATCCTGGAAATTCTTAGTGACCCAAAAATTATTATAAAAAACAGACTTCTTCTTTACAAATTCCCTCAAAAAATAAATGTATATGAAAAAAACTAAATAAGACACATCAAGTCCTGAAAAAACACAATCTTCATTAAAATGGACACCTGAATTTCAAGTTTCTCTAATTATCATCTTTATGTAATATTTTCAGGGGTTTTATGTTTGATTGCAATTCATTATAATTATAGTTATGTTTCTACTTTGCACTGACAATTGAATTTGACTTTATTTATCATTCCCCTGTCATACACCTCATTCCCCTGACTGTCAAAAAATTAAAATTAATTAATTTAGGATTTTGAGAGCAGCTTGTGTTTTGTCCTTTGAGGTACTGTCTGAAGAAATTATATTTAAAACATTCAAGTAGTAAAAATGAAATAAATAACACATTTTCCCATGCCTGAATGACAGTCTCAGAAGTGACACCTTTCTGTGGAATCGCCCATACACACTAAACATTGCAGTTAATGTTGTATCAGGGTTATTAATAGGGCCTAACATAATTATTTACCATAGTGCTTTTAAAAACAACATGTGCTTTACAAATTTGTCTGGGGAATGCTTTGCCATCACTAGGCTAAACAGCTTTGTTTAGTAGGTAATTTCTGTATGCTATTAAACTTATCAATAAATATCCTAGACATAAATGAATGATCTTACCTTAATTTAAGACCTTCAGCAATCAAAAATCATCATCAACTTGATGACGCGATAAAATAGAGGATAAGCAAACAACGAACCAACTTCACCTTCAACTACTGAAAACTGAAAACTGAAGGAGACAGGACATCTTTAATGGCTGTCGCTCAAGCGCAGTAGCACACAAGCATGAATCACCCCGGGAATTTCAAAGTTATTGATATAGACAATCTTTATTGTTAACATTAAAACAGTCCATATTTCTGGAACGGATTAATGATTTCTTTATGGGGGACATTTGTGCTTTCACTGAAATAATGTTGGAATCAATAAAATAGTACCTAGTTTATTATTATTTGAATTTAAAACTTGAAAATTATTTCATAGGCTTGGTGTGTGACATGATTTTTAGCACAAACTGGAATCTAATTTGAAAAAATGATATAACTTTTTCAATTTTGGATGGAAACATTTGAAATTCTAGGACAATGTTTATAACATGAACAGAATCGTTAATTATTTTTTTCAAAATTTTCCATCATCAATTACCAATTATTTAAAATTTTAAACGTTAGTAGCCCGTCAATGGCCCGTCCGAGGGGATTTTTGCATTGAGAAGAAGTGCTGGAAATCTACTTCTGTAGCCGAATAAGTGATAAAAGACTGCTTTTATGAACATTTTTGGGAAACTTAGAAATCGATCAAATTTTTTCCAAGTCCCTATCTGGATTACAATTAGCGCAAAAGGTCTATTATATCATCAACAGTACGTTGTAGACGATTTTCGCAAGAGACAAAAAGTGTTTGAAATTCAATTCTGCATCCGAACTATTGATTAGAAATACAATTTTTCGACTTTTTTGGGAAACTTGAACATCTGGCAAATTTATTCAAAGTCCCTCTGGATTTAGCGCAAAAGGTCAATTATATCGTTAACAGTGCATTTTAGACGATTTTCGCAGAAGACAAAAAGTATTTGAATTGCAATTCTGCACCCGAATTGATTAACAAAAAGCTTAAAGTGAGACTTTTTGAAAACTCAAAAAAATTTCAGTCTTAATTTGTGTAAAACATTTTCTTTATCTCGATAACGGTGAGTTGGAGACGATTTTTGAAGAAGATAGAAAGGGATTGGAATTCAATTCCACTTAGGAATTAGGCCTATTGGTCAGAAAGCCTAAATTGAGACATTTTTAGGGATTTAGTTACACAGGTGAGGGGGAGGAGACACCTTATGAAAAAAATGTTTGATTTTCACTTATAACATTTTCACTTAGTGTGTTGACTGGATAGGTACTGTAGAAATTCCATACTGTACCAACCTTTCTAACGTTTATTTTAGTAAACATTTCTAAGTTTATCAAACGTTGTTTTCATAACGTTTATCAGCAATATACATTCTAGACGTTTATAGAGTAAACGTTCATTTTAGTAAAATTCCCTAACGTTTACTAAACATTGTTTTCATAACGTTTATCGGATTTATACATTTTAAGCATTTATTAATTTTTTAAACTTTTTGTGCTGTGTGGGATGAACACTACAGGTTGATCTCCTCTCCCCTGTATTAGAGGAGATTTTGGAAGTGACAATGAGAAATAGACAATGTAAAATAGGCTACTCGAAGATTGTTCGACACTCACAATAGAAACAAAATTCAAGGGAATGCCTAGCAAGCTATTTTCAAGATCGATTCAAATCGGCTTCAACCAATACCACAGAGAAGGGATCTTCACCTCTTCTCTGTGCCAATACCTACTATTACTTCAGGCCCCACAACTGATCTCTAATAAACTATGACGTCATCACATGTAGATCATCGATGATCTACTGGCGGTAAGCAAGCGAAATAAGGGCGCTGATGCTTGTTATCACATCTGATATGGTAATCAACAAAATTGGAATTACAAATTCAATTTTCACGGTGTTCCATTTCAATGAATATGGTTTGTTTATCATTCTTCTAATATTTGTTTGTGAAAAGTAATAATGAATTTGGGGTTTTAAATCATTGGGATACTGCTGTGTACCTAATTGTTGCGGGAATTATAACAAGATTCCAAAAGTTTCCGTACGGTTTTAAAGTTTAAAACGGTTTTTTTACTTTTTCGAAAGATGATACTTTGAAACGAAAATGGATACGAGCGATAAGAAGAAAGAGCTTCAATTCTACAAAACAACGGTTTACATGAAGTGTAGAAGAACAGTGTAAATAAAGTGTGAGTGGAAAATTTAATCAAAGTGTGAAAGAACAGTGTAAATAAAATGTGAAATAACAGTGTAATTAGAGTGTGGAAGAACAGTGTGAATAAAGTGTGTGAAAGAACTTTTGAATTAATAAATTAAAAAGTAAATGTGAAGTGTTGGAACTGCCCATAACATCATAATATTAAAGGTTTTACCTAACTGAAAAACATCTCCTGATGGGTTTCTTTGTACTACGGATCAATTGTGATCAAGTTTGTGGGAGCCTCTTTCCTAAAAAAGAGTTAGGAAATTTGGTTTATCTTTGATTTACCTCTCCTTCGACTCTGATACAGGCTATTATTAAGTATTTTTGGTTGAGATGAATTTATCGATAGCTCTATCACTGAATCGAGTAGGCCTATGTCTATCAATCTGAAAATATGGATAAATTATTGCATTTGTGGAATAAAGTGTTTTTATTTCAATAAAATTTCTATTTATTAAAATACAAGTGTCTTTAATTTGAAATTTAGATAGTATTCCATCCAATAAAAATCGATACAGTAACAAAAGTTACATTGATAAGCTAGTAGAAACTACTACGATCTAGGAAGAATCAATCTACATGTTATGACGTCATTAATTAGTTGTGGGGCCTGAAGTAATAGTAGGTATTGCTTTAACTGACAAGGGTTATTCAAGGCAGAGTCAAGACTTGTTTGACTTATGCAATAAAAGCTAAATTTGAACGAATACCTTTTGAGCCATATTCAAGATCGATTCTAATCAAGACTGTTAGCTTTGACTGACAAGGGGAATTCAAGGCAAAGTCAAGACTTGTTTGACCCATGCAATAAAAGCTAAATTCGAACGAATACATAGCATGCCATATTAAATTTCGATTCCAACCAAGTTTGTTAGCCTTGAAAAACAAGGGTATGCTGCTTTCGATTCTAGTATGGAAATTCAAGGGGACTTCGAGTTGAATGTCAAGCAAGATCGTTTTCAGCTGGATTCAACTTCAGCCTTGATTGACAAGTGAAGGCTGCTTCTAATTCAAGCCTTGAATCAAGCCTTACTGCTGACTGGGGTCTGGCTTCCAGGCTGTCTTTTCGTTGATTCTGTGTTCAACTTGCAGGCTATGTACTGGGTTTTGAACAAAGCTCAAACTGGATTCTTTATAAATTCAAATCCGATTCAAATTAATTCAATTTAACACTATTTACGCTGTTATACTCATAATTCACACACCACACTCAAACAATTATCTACAAGAAATTTCTGATCGAAATTACATGCCAAAAATACAAACTCGGTCTTCACAACAACGGGGACGAGACAAGACAAGAGAGCGACAAAACAAGAACGACTGAACTACTGACAAAACAAAACTGAAAGCTAGGATGACCAGGCAAAACAGCTGGACAATCTGCGCTGGCGCAAACAAGCCTGCTATTGGCAGAACTGCAGTCAGGGATTTTGGTGCTACAATTCGAATGCTCTGGCCAAACCAGTACAAGAGTCTGATGAAATCTCTTCAGTTGAAGATCAGCTCTCCACATTAACCAAACATATGAACCTTTTGACTGAAAAAATGACCTCACTTACTGATCATTTTTTTAGAAACAGGCAGGGACTCGAAGAATTTAACTTAAATAATTGTACAAACCTTTTGAGTCTACCCTACTTTATTGACCACAAAAACCGCAAATGGCTAATAGATACAGGCTCCAAAAAAAACTATATTCACCCGAGCATTCTTACCAAAGATGACCAACTAATTAAGAAAGATTTCATAGTTAAAACCGCCACAGGGGCAAAAATGGGTCACAATTTTATAAAATTTGACACTTTCGAAACATTTGGCACTCGACTCATAGTTCCTTTGCAAGTATTTCCTTTTTCCAATGGCTATGATGCATTATTGGGCTGCGAAACATTGGAACAACTTAAAGCCTCCATTAATTTGTCAAAAATGCAACTTGAATTCGAAAATGGTATCTTTATTCCCCTAAAACGTGAAGAAACTAAAGTTGACCTGAAACGAGGATTGCATAAATACAAATTTCCTGTAAAAGGTAACCTCAAATATGGAGTCGTTCAAAAAATCGAAAATAATGATTTCACAATCGAAGATTCCCTTGTGCAAATTGATGAACAATTTACATATTGTCTGATTCATGCCAACCAGGACAAGACTGTTTATCTTGATCACCTTGACATTGAAGAAGTGCATTGTGTACTCAATCATGGAATAATACCTGATACAAAAAATATCTCGATCTCTAGCCTTGATATGCAGGAATTGTTCCACTCTTTTAGTGAAAATACATTAGATGAAATACGCAATGAAATACCCACTCTAATTCATACATCTCACATGAACGAAGAAGAAAGAGAATTTATTATGCAATTGTTATCAGAGTTCCCTGAAATAATTAAGCGTGAACACGACTCTCTAACAAGCACTAATCTTCTCCAACATGGAATTAAAACCAAGACTGACGATTATATCTATACCAAGAACTATCGCTACCCCGAATGCTATAGAGAAGATGTTAAAATTGAAATTGAAAATCTCTTGAAGAACAAGGTCATTCAACATAGTAATTCCCCGTACAATTCCCCAATTTGGGTTGTACCAAAGAAAAAAGATGCGTCCGGTAAGTGTAAAATCTGCATAGTAATTGACTATCGTAAACTTAATGACATCACTGTAAGTGATAGGTTCCCACTCCTTAACATAGAAGATTTATTCGGAAAAATCGGAAAAGCTACATACTTTTCAGCAATAGATTTGTCATCAGGTTTTCACCAAATTGAAATGGATCCTGAATCTATCCCAAAAACCGCTCTCTCCACAGAAAATGGTCATTTTGAATTTCTGCGCATGCCTTTCGGTTTAAAAAATGCCCCTCTGACTTTTCAAAGAGCAATGAATCTGATTTTCTCAGACACACCCAACGTCCTTGTCTACATGGATGACATAATTATTTTTTCAGACAGCCTTTCCAAACACAAAAAACATCCTTGGACAGTATTACAAAAATCTGCATTGCAAAACGAACCAATTCTCAGACTTCCAGACTTCTCAAAAAGCTTCACACTCACCACAGATGCAAGCCAATTTGCGATTGGAGCAGTCCTGTTGCAAAATTTTGAGAAAAACGATCTCCCTATTGCCTATGCCTCTCACACTTTAAATACGTCAGAAGAAAATCTCTCTACAATTGAAAAAGAACTTCTTGCAATCTTATGGGCATGTAAACATTTCAGACCATACCTATACGGCCGACGTTTTGTATTGAGAACTGATCACAAACCTCTTGTATGGAAGAGTCTGAAAGAACCCAATTCAACTATTACGATCGTGACTCCTATTAGAGGAATTTGTTCTCGAAATTCAATTTTTAAAGGGTAAAACCAATTTTGTGGCCGACAGTTTGTCTAGAATAGAACTTGACATGCACAATCTTTTAAATATTGATGACTCTGACGACCTTGCCTCAGTTCTTCAGGATTTCATTGATGACTACTGCCCACCTGAAATTCCCAATAATGACAATGTAAGTACTCAAACGGTACACAGTCAACTTAGTTCAGATAATAATCATATTGCAATCATGGATGAGGACAAGATCGTTAATGTTGAACACAATCAAATAATCATCAAACGAGGTACAGATGATCCCACATTCCAAAAAATATTTAATAAGAAACGGCTAACCATTAATTTCGACGCCTTTTTCGATCTAGATTGTATGCTTGCTATTTGCCATGAATATCTAAGACTGAACACTACTTATGGACTTTTTTGTAAAGGAACAGGTATACTAGAACGCTCATTCACAGACTTTCAAACACGGTTCACTTCCTTGATTCGCGAACACTTTGCGACCATTACCATTAAAATATATTCTAAGTTCGTTATTGATGTAACTAAAACTGATGAGCAACAAGAGATTATTGCACAACACCATGTAGGTAAAACATGCCATCGAGGTATTAATGAAAATCTTGCAAAACTTAAACAGAAATACTACTGGCCATGTATGATTGATGATGTTAAACTTTTCATAAACCAATGTACTACCTGTGCACAAACTAAATACGAACGCCACCCAATTAAAGAGAAGTATCAAATATCACCTATGCTGACTAAACCATTTGAAAAGCTTCAAGTCGATACATATACCTTCAAACAAATGAAAATCTTAACTATAGTCGATTGCTTTTCAAAGAAACTAACGACATTCCCCCTAGGAACTCTCAACTCACATGAAATAAATAAGACCTTCATTCAATATCTCTCTTTTTTCCCATGCCCCTCCGAGGTTCAATCAGACAATGGACGAGAATTTGATAACCACAGTTTCAAACAGCTTCTTCATTTTTATGATATTGAACTCCATCTTACAACACCCGGTCACCCAGACTCTCAAGGCCCAATTGAACGCACTCATTCTACCCTAGGAGAAATACTCAACACAGTACTCCTTGAGAAACCTAATATTAGAACAGATGAAGCGTTACTGATTGCAGTGACAGCCTATCATAATTCTCTCAATTCCACCCATAGTATGACACCTTTCAAAATGGCGTTTGGTCACATAAAACCAGCGCCAACCCCTATTGCAAATGACATACTTGAAGAACAAGTCTACTCTCATTTTGACAAATTGAAAACACTCCACAAATTGATTAGAGATAAAGTAGTTTTGGGAAAAACAAATAGAACTAATAGACTAAATGAATCCAGAGAAGAATCAACCGATTTGCCAACCACTGTCTTCATCAAGTCAACTCATAATGGAAAAGAAAAACCGAAATATTTCGAAGCTAAGGTGACAGGCGACATCTCAGAAATATCTTCAATAATTTTAAATACTCCCGATAATTTGGCATCACGAGACGCTTCCATGCTATGGCAGATCTCAAACGTGCATTGTGCACTTGGTAATGATTTATTGACTTACTTCATTCAAATTCCTATTGAAACCTTGTTATTAGATTCTTATTTTATTATTTCGTATCCAATTACGCCCAACGCAAAACTGACAGATTACAGAGAGTATACAATGAAAATTAACAAATCTATTATATCCTATTGTAAAGGCGAATTGTATGTTCTAGATGATTGTGTTTTAATCTCTAATACTAGGTATTGTAATAAGCTTGATAGGTTAGATGATCCATGTATTTTAGATTTATTTAGTAATAATGAATTGAAAAATTGTTAATTAATCTCTTTGCAAGCGACTTGTGGTTTTATTTATTTATTTATTTATTTGAGATACATATGAGAGCACAAGGATAATATCCCATAATTGCTCTCTTAACACATAATACAAGTGGAACAATTAAAAAATGAATATTAATACAAATATTGAAAGAAATGAAAAGTTTATGAAATTTTTACGAAAAGTCTTTCTGAAAAATATACATAACAGAAAATTTAAACACAATTTTAGATAGCAGAAAAAATAAACACAGCAAATAATAAAATGAAAATATGAAAATGAAATGAAATGAAAAAAAAGTCTCTATGATTAAACAGAAGTCATTCTAGGAAGAGAGAGAGAAAAATAGTAACAAGAGGAAATAATTAAACACACAACTTAAGGAGTAGTAAAAAGCAAAGAGATCACTGTCACAGAAGACTTTCTCCAATCAAACTCCAACCATCAACGAGGGATTGACCTCAGCAACCCACTCCTCACCTCTCTCTCTGACCCAGCAAGCTGAACATTCAAACTCAATTTGTTCATCAATCTCTGCACTCTTATGAAAGGTGAGAAAAAATGGTGCACCGTTCTGCACCTTGGAGCCGCAAACAAGTTAGCATTCCGCCTATTGAATGCTGGAACACTGATATTCAGCATTGCAAGCAAGGTAGGAGAATTTACAGCACCATCCAACAATGCCCAAACAAACAAGACAGATGTTTTATCTCGACGCTGACGTAGAGACTCCAATAGGAAAAGATCCCTCAATTGCTGAGTCGGGAACCCCAGGGGACACGACCCACCAAACCTTCTGAAGTATAAGAACCTCATCAGCTTGTTCTGTACCCTTTCAATGACCCGAATGTTTTGGTCTGAGTGAGGACTCCAAACCATGGATCCATACTCCAAAGTGCTTCTTACCAAGGCATAATAGACACTCAGTATTGCCACAACATTGCTGAAGTCAGCTGCATTTCTCAGGACAAACCCCAGTAATCTGTTAGCCTTGGAAGACACAAATTCAATGTGAGAGGAGAAAGTAAGTGAACTATCAAATATGATTCCCAGGTCCTTGCAAGTGTTGACTCTGTTAAGAACCGCTTCACCAATCCTGTACGTGTAAGCAGAAGGACATCGTTTTCTAGAGTAGGTGATACACTTACATTTAGAAACATTAATTTCCAAGCTATTAGCATGACACCATGCAACTATGCGATCAATATCCAACTGTAATTGACAGCTATCATCCTGGCTACCAACCTCTCGGAATATCTTCATGTCATCAGCAAAAATCAGACACTTAGATGACAACTGAAGTGGAAGTTCATTGATTACCAGCAAGAAAAGGAGCGGTCCTAAGTTACTTCCCTGAGGAACCCCAGAGGTGCTGTAGTAATGGGGGGAATCCATCCCCTTGACAGTCACTATATTTGGCCTGTAGAGTAAATATGATCTGAACAAATTGACCAGAGAATCACTGCAGCCAAGACTAGAGAGGCAATACAGCAACACACTATGGCTTACTCGATCGAATGCCTTTGCAAAGTCGGTATAAACCACATCAACCTCTCCACCTGAGTCCAACACACTCGAAACAAACATTGTAAATTCGAGAAGATTAGTCAGCACAGACCTACCCCTTAAAAAACCATGTTGACAGTCAGAAATCATAGGAGTTACATGCCAAAACATCTTCTTATATAGTATCTTTTCAAATATCTTAGAAAATACAGAAAGTAAACAGATTGGACGATAATTCTCTATTAGATTCCTTTTCCCAGATTTGAAAATAGGGATAATCTTGGAGATTTTCCATTCACTGGGGAAAACACCCTTACAAAGAGATAAATCAAGCAGATACTTGAGGGGGGCCACCAAGAGCTCGCTGCAACCCTTGATAATGAAAGCTGGTATACCATCAGGACCCGGAGCTACTCTCGGCTTGAGGCTCTTGATTGCTTGATGTATGTCATCCTCAGATACTGAAGAAATATTCAGAGTACTATTGGAGCCCTCACCATAAAGTCCATTGTCCTCATCCATCTTGTAACAAGCCGTAATTGGGGTATAGACAGACTTGAAAAACTTTGCAAAACCAGAAGGAATTTCCGAGCCAGTAAACTCTTCATCTTTGAAAAGCATGGTCTCACAAAAGTCTCCCGAGCCTCGCTTATTATTAATAAATTTCCAGAATTCTTTGGAATCGTGACTGACATTGGACTGGACTCTATCAACATAACTCTTATAAGCTGTTGAAATAAAAATTTTCAGTTCTCTACGCAAGGCGACATATTGATTGTTATGGAAACTGGAGTAATTCTTCTTTCGAGCGCACCTATTCTTTCTTTTGAGCTTTTGAATAATCTCTACAGTAAACCATGAGGGGTATTTGGATGTTTCATTTGTTAGTGTCTTCCTAGGTATAGTGGCCTCAAAACACCTGAATATCTCACCATAGAAAAAGTTGACAGCATCATCAACATTGCTCAGCAGATACAAACCACTCCAATCTACATCTCGCAACATCACATAAAGTGATAAATAGTCAGCCCTTCTGAAATCAAAAATAGAACACGTTCCGGATTGCAAACGTGGCTCCCTAGGAGAATCAATAATCAGTTCCATGCACAAAGCAGGATGGTGATCTCGATCCTCAGGTACCAAGGTCACAGGGTCATGGGCGACCTCCACAACGGGCAGGCTACATAGAATCAGATCGAGAGTACGAATGTTGGCATTTTGAACACAATTGAAAAGATGCAAGTTATAAAAACTAGAGAGTTCACCAAGTCTTCTAGCGGCCACCGAACCTGACCTGAGCTCAAAATTGTTATCAGAGATCTCAGGTAAGTTGAAGTCACCCACAATAAACAACCTCTCTTTAACTGAATGACATTGACTTTCCAGGCAATCACAATAGATGTCATAATCATTAGCATTTGCAGAAATGTAGAAATACACAAGGTTAAGATAGACAGGGCCCTCCTGCGACATAACTCTAATCATTAAGCTCTCAAATCTCCCATCAGTGAGCAATAAGTTGATACCAACACACTCATCAGACTGGATATTTTTCCGAACCGCTATAATAAGACCACCACCCCGACAAGAATCACTATTTTCACGATCTCTTCTATAAACAACATATCTTCGATCAAAGAGTTCACTGCTGGAGAAGCCAGAGTTAAGCCACGTTTCGGTCAACAATATCACATCATAATTTGATGCAGCTATTGACCTCGAAAAAATGTGAGTCTTTGTCCTCAGACCTCTAACGTTCTGGTAATAGACAGTTAAACCATTCATCGTAGACCGTGACATGACTGAAGCTAATTGTTGCTAAGAGAAGTAGGCCACCACTTTCAAACAAAGACGAAAATACAAACAACAAAAAGAAAAAAAAAGAATGAAAAGTAAGACTATTCACTACAAAAATACTATAATAAAGAAACAGTGTAAAATAAAAAAATATATATATAAGAAATAAACTCATAATAGTTAACCTAAACCAGCCGCGATCAGGAAACAATAAGTCAATTGATAAGGTTAATTTGAACCATATAAATATAATACCCACATTCAGAGAGTGTTTTACTCTTGCAAAACATATTAAGGGGTTAAAATACATAAATCCCATTCACACCTCACACATCACTCAACAATCAACTTGCATTAACAATCATCATAAACATCATAATCATTATCATCAACGTAACTGTAGAGCTACAACGTAAACAAAAACGTTCCAACTAACAGAAAAATACACTATCAACCAACTCGAAACGGACAGTACCTATCGAGAATGGTTTATCAAAGTACCACCATCGATCCAAGCAACAAAGGCAGTAAAACCAGCTATGGATAGCATTGCGATACCAAGCCGAGATCTGTGAACTTGCCCCACTGCCTTATCACAAGAACAGATAAGCACAATCTCTAGATCGACGTGCACTTCAACTAATCTACAGTGATTGGCAATGAAAGCCAGTTTTTACAGAACAGCTGACCCAAGATGACATAAACAATACAACTATGACTATATACTATCACAACATAACAAAGAATGATGTTAATGAGAAGGAATGAGAAAAGAAAAATGAGTGAATGAAAAGAGGAAAAAACAAATCAAAAACTATACAAGGTAGGTAAGCAAAGTCCAATGAGTATTAGAATAGTAGGTACTCATAAGTCAATTATCATGATAAGGTTTCACTTTATTCATTTCGCCCTAGTCCACTCACTGATAAGTTCTGCAGATCGTCCTCTGAGTTGATAACAATAGCTCTGTCCCCCTCCCTGAATCTAATCCTCACTCTCCCCGCAAAATCCGTCCAAACATATTTGTAACCTGCATCATGTTGGAATTGTTTAACTTTCGCGAACAACTTACTCCTCTTCGCCGTCAGTGATTTGTTTATGAAAATAGGAGCCGCCTCACCAGTAAAACCGATATGATTAGTGTTTAAATCACGCTTCTTCTTTCTTCTAAACAGTAGATCCTCTGCATCAGTGCGACGAACAAACTTGACAATAATTCCGGAAGTAGGTCGATTGTTTCTCTTCTTCAGCCTATGGCATGCATCAATCGAATGCTTAGATAATTATGTCCATGCCCACCGATTTGCATACATCAAGCACAATTTTCGATACATTCTCCCCCTGAGTAGTAGGGACTCCATAGATTTCCACATTATTCCTCCTGGAATACTGCTGTAGTTCATCCATTTCCAGCTCGACATTATCCAGTTTTTTACGTAGGCATTTGTTTTCTTCAGAGAGCCTATCAATAGCCGTTTGTTGTTCTTTGATAAGCTCGGCCTGTCTAGTTAGCGCCTCATAACACTCATCAATCTTCGTAGTGCAAGCAAGAATAGAAACTGATAAATCCTGTTGCATTTTCATATTAGACTGCTCAATGAATGTTTTAAGATCCGCTATAGAAGAGTTCAAGTTTTCCACGGTAACAAATGAGCCGACCGCACTATTGGCCACTGGAACTGTCCCTCTCACTGGCGTCGAATCAGAACACGCCCGCTGAATACGGTAATTTGCCTCACAGTGAGCACAGGTCCAATTACTACTAGACAATTGTTCCAACTCAGTATCACCCAAATTCACACATTTTCCGTGAAAAAAGTTTTTACAGCGCGAACAGTCTATTTTATCTTTAGCATTTCTGTTCACCGACTGATTGCAAATATTACACTGACTCATTGCAGAAACGTACGCCTGACTCAACACAAAAACTAACTCTTAATATTATTTAAAAACAAAAAAGTGATGGGTGAAGCTATACTTGAGTAAAATTATAGAATAAATTATAACCGTTCATTCACAAAATACGGCTGGATGGGTTAACAGAATACTTAGCAAGACATAGAATCAAACAAGCTTGGCAGAACAAGAAAGTAGTTAGATAAGAGAGCACAACGTTAAATCAACCGTTCACAGCCGCTTCTGAGCTGATACTGAAAGTTTTGTAAAATATATTGATAGCATTAGTAGTAACTCAATCTATAAGAACAATAATGTACGATTGTGTGTTAATGGTAGTGAACAATTGATTAATTTGCATAGTACTTCACTCTTACATGATACGTTAAATGAAAAAATGTGTGGCTTCAATACTCCAACAGTTTACAAGGACACTTCACCACTTGTTATTTCAAAATTTCCGGCTCACCTGAAACAACTTGATGTAAAATTCGATACAATTCATTTAGCGAACCTAGGAGATAAACATTTAGACATACTTGAACCAATCATGATTGATGATTCAAATAAATTTTATGTTGTTGTAGGATTAATCTTATCTGTAACAATTGTAATAGTTTTATTGCTTCTCTATTTGAAGAAATCCAGAAATCATAGTAATGTAATTGTACAATCTGTTCCACTTAAAAATTTGTCAAGTCGATTAGTCATACCAACTGGACTTTAATACCTTTCCGGGACGTAAAGGACTTGGGGAGGGAGGAGTTAGATTATCTTTCTATGTACTTAGTACAACCCATTACTGATATCTTATTTACAACCCATTACTAAATTGGTCTAATCAGTTGTTATTGTTTATTGTGTAATGTCTAATCTAGCTCCCCCTAATATTATCTTCTATGTAATTAGTCCAATCCATTACTGATATCTTATTTGCAATCCATTACCAAATTGGTTTAATCAGTTGTTATTGTTTATTGTGTAATTTCTAATCTAGCTTCCCCCAATGTTATCAATGTAACTGTTTCATATAAATACGGTATTAGAATCAATGTAAAGGAGTCTTAAGCAATATTCTGTATCATGTAGTTGTAGTGTACAGGCTCGGCCTGAATAAAGTCTTTTTAAAAACGCACAGTGTGTTCCTGCACCCACTTACGACACCAGAGTCACAGTATACATACAGTATGGAAACTTGGATAGTACCGGTACCCAGACGCTAAAATCCGCCATCTTGTTAGGAAGCGCCGCATTGTAATAGTATTGATGGTAGTCACCACAAGTAGGTTCGGATCACTTTAATGGTCCGGATCAATTGATCTCATTCACTGCCACGAGCCAATCAGAAGACCAGGATTGGAACTTCCCAAGGTTACGTGACATGTTTAGTATTGGCGTCATGTAAAAAGCATTGGTAAGATAGGCGATTGATTACAAGTTTCCATTCTGTACTTATTCTGTGCCAGAGTGTAGCCCGTCTTACACAAAGAAGTTATAATAGTATTCACATTGCCACACTTATGTGATTGTTCTATCACGTGATGTGTGATTTTTTAATCATTGCTAGAAAAATATCCAAGTTGTATACGGTAGAAGTTGTAGGATTGAATAATTTTGAAAAACCCTTAAAGAATACCCCTTTTTGAAAAGCTTTGAAAATATCTTTTAAAAATTTGTAGCTCCGGAACCAAACATGGTAGAATCCTGCGTGACCACTCAATTTATTGGGAATTTTATTATCTTTAATTTTGTAGAGAATGCTTTTTCTCGAAAAACTGAAGGTTATCGAAAATTATAGAAAAATTGAAAAAGTCCGAAATTTTTGGGGGTGAAGCCACCCTCTGGCGTGTCAGCTAATTCCATATTCGAATTCAGCGACCCAAAATACGTATAGAACCGTCGAGAAAAATTCTTTCGGGGCCAATTCTTTTCGGGATCATTTCACACTGTTCTAGTGTGTTAAAGTATAAAGTTATATCGTTTAGTAGTTATCCAAATAGTTAACACTTTGTAAAGTCAATCAAAGTTATCAAATAATTTGTTTTTATTTAAATATTGTTACGAATACTTTGAGGTTAGAACCGAGCCTGAAGCAAAAGCTGTCGATTATTACAGTGGAATACGTGGTGGAGAGGAGGAAGGGAGCTGACTATAGATAAGTACTGTTCAACTGTATCTTGTCCAACTATATAGAAATACAAGAGCTCCACCGAATTTCTTTCCGAGTGTTTCCAAATAAGCTGTAGGCCCGTAGGACTTGATAACAAAAAGATTCTACCGTTATTAGTCTGGGTTATTATTCTTTCTGTATTATTGCTATAAATATAGGTATAGTTTATGATGGCATTGGATGC
>NC_052505.1:50060896-50083819 GCF_014356525.2 Nilaparvata lugens | reverse complement strand
CAAAGTGTGGTTTGACAGTGTTGGACATAAGCAGACCCTTATGTACCAGTTCCACTACCACTGATGTGATGAAACCTATGTACAAAGAGAAGCTACAACTCTTATCAGGATACTGACAGCTTATTCTACTCGTGAAAACTGAGAACCTATGCAACGACATCATCAACAACCAACAGCTGAAAGATACCTTTGACACTTCAGAGTACCCTGCAGACCACCCATGCTACTCAGATGCAAACAAAATGGTGCTTGGCAAGTTTAAATGAATTGGTGGCCGAGCGCCACTTGAGTAGTAGGCCTGCGATCAAAGCTATATGCCTGTAGGTGTTCAATAGTGATCCAAATCAGCTGACAAGTGGATTGATAAAGAAAGCTAAAGGAGTGAGGAGACCAATACTTGGGCGAGAACTCTCAAAATGCATCCAGATGCTGAACGTTACATAGGCTTCCAAGACTATCTAGATTGTCTATATGGTGATGAAGATATCTATAGAGAACAAGTGATGTTTGGTACTAGGAACATCAGATCATGACCCAAGTCATGAGAAAGAAGGCATGAGCAAAGCTGATGAGAAGAGGTATATTCTAGATGATGGAATTACAACTCTTGCACATGGACATTACAAGATCCCCCTCTAGCACACTTATGAGGAGGATGAGAGGGAGGAGGAGGAGGATGATGAGGAAGAGATGATTGACTCTCAAGAAATTCCTAAGGTTCAGGCAGCTAGCAGTACTACAACAGCTAAACGGTTCATTCCTCACACATGATGAGCTCATTGAATAAAGTCAATGATCAGGAAGCAGTACTATCCCTGCTAAACGGTCACATCCCTTATCAAATGATGAGCTTGCTGATATGACCAATTGCTATAAAATAGATGGTGATGCATCCAGTACAGCATTCTGAGAAAATTGCTTGAAAAGTGACGTCATACCTCATGCCAGGAAGTGTCAACAATCCATTGCACATACGCAACTGTCTCCACCCATCGCTGGATTTCCTTGAAGCAGTTATTACAAAGTCCGTCGAGGTGTGCTCATCCTGCTATCAACATGGGCTGTCAACACCATCTACATCCAGTACTTCAATCAGCATGGCGCCAGCAGACCCTGAATCACCATGTCCTTGCGGTGATTGCATGTTTGTCATGAGTGCAAGGTGAGTGTTGAGCCACTATTCAACATTGGAGAAGGATATCATGATCCTTTTGGAACTTCGAGAATTTTGCTGATGTGATTTCTTCAACATTCCCAACAGCTACACTTCATCCTTGTCACAATAGACAGATGATGATTCTGAACTTTCCTTATAGCTATGCATTTTGTGAAATGTGTACTAATCTAGGACCATTATTTGACTATGTGCTGTTAAACCTCGATGATTGAGATGTTATTTATATATGTCTGATAATATTCTTTGTATCCAATGTACTAGAGTATGACTACAATATAATCGTATCAAATCAACTATCTCTTATTGCTCAAACCTCTGAATCATGTAGAAGTAAGAGTACAAGGCATGATACATCTCACATCCGCACTATCAAAGTGTAGAGGTTATGAAAAGAGAAAAGTTGCAATCTCTATCTTCCACAGGATATGGAGATGTTTGGATTGGCATAATAGACTATTTAAAGTTGATGACATAGATTTTATCAGTCAGTATGGATAAGACTGTTATAGCGAGAGAGCTGCACAAGCAGCTCGTAGGAGTTCCCTACACGAATGGTTACTGTGAAAGGTCTTGATGATCTTTATCAGGCTGATCTTGTAGAGATGCTACCATATGCAAGACAGAACAAGGCTATAGATATATTATTACAATAATTCATTGTTTTAGTAAGTTTGCTTTTGCTATACCAATTAAAAGCAAGTCAGCTGATAAAGTGGTTAAGGCAATGCAGCCTATATTTGAACAGAATCCCATGAAGAATTGCAAACTGATGACGGAAAGGAATGGTTAATAGTAAGTTTCAACAGCTTATGCAAAGTATGGCATCAATCATATTCAACTTTTTCTGATAAGAAAGCATCTATAGTTGTAACATTTCAATAGATCGCTCAAACATCTTATGTGGACAAAGTTTACTGAACAAGGAACCTATTTGTGGACAGGCATCCTAACCTCACTCTTGAAAGAGTATAATGAACGGGTCCATCGAACAACAGGTATGCGGCCAGTTGACGTTAAGAGCAAGAAGCATGAGAGGCTGTTGCTTTCCAGGCTCAGCAAACAAAGGCAAGAATATAGGAAAGTTGGTCAGCAAACCTCAAACAAGTTTTATCCAGGTCCTAGTCAGAGTATTGAGCCTGGTGATAAAGTGAATCAGCAAGTATAAAAAGACATTTGACAAGGGATATCTAGCCAATTGGACTAATGAACTGTTCACAGTAAGACGTGTGCGACCTACAGTGCCTGTAACCTATGAATTGGAGGACTATAGAGGTGAACCCATTGAAGGAGGATTCTATTCTGAAGAAATTGTAAAGACAAAAGTGCTCAGTGTTTTCGGGAAACAATTTCACAAATCACATCGTCGAAAATAATTATTGAGTTGGGTGGCAGCTCATGCAGGTCGGGTATTTCTTCACTTGTATCACACTGTTGTTATTCCATTTCCTGGAATAAACCAGGAATTGAAAATTGTTGAGGAAAAGAGGGATAAACTGTTGGTACGTTGGAAAGGATATAGCTCCAGTCACGACTCATGGATTGATAAGAATGATCTTGTGTAAGATGAAACAGGTTGTGCAACAGAAAAACCATTTTAGAGTTATCGATTTTGACAAAGTGATTAGGGGGTGTGGCTTGGTGGAAATGGATACAAAGAAAAAGCGTCATGGACCATTGTTCCCCAATCATATGAGATGTATTATATGTGGACCTTCTGGTTGTGGCAAAACCAACCTACTATTCACATGCTTTTTGATGAGAAAGGAATTCAATTTTCAAACATCTACCTTTTTTCAAAGACTACATTCCAGTCCAAGTATGAGCTGCTCCGTACAATCATGCAAGGACTTGCAGGAATGGATAACTATGTCGAGTGTGATACAAGTGAAGAAATACCCGACCCGCATGAGCTGCCACCCAACTCATAATTTTATTATTTCGATGATGTGATTTGTGAGCAGCAGGATACCATCAGAAGTACTTTAGTGCAGGCCGACACAGTGACGTTGATGTGTTTTATCTAGCACAGACCTATAGCCGCATTCCAAAACAGCTGATTCGTGACAATGCAAACTTTCTTGTCATGTTTCAACAGGATGAGCTAAACATGAAACACTTGTACCGAGATCATGTCGGCGCTGACATCACCTTTGATCAGTTTAAGGATATGTGTAACAAGGTTTGGTCAGTGGGGGGTGCACACTCATTCCTAGTGATTGATTGACATTGGACAGAAATGGAGGCGCTACAGGAATGGACTTGATACGTATTTAGTTGATGCATAGTGTCAGTTGAGCTTCAGTATATGTTGGTATGTTGAGCAAGATGGATGTCTCCAGCAATAGACACCGTCAAAAGACTGTAGAAAGATTGCACCAACCATCAAGGCAATTGCAAAGTTGTGACGTAACATCAAAAGAAACACAAGGAACTGACTCTTGGAAGGCAAGTGGCAGAGGAGCAGCATGCAAAACACTTTAAACCACTAACTGAACCACTTGACAATATAGTTGAAGTTCTCAATCAGCATTTGGCAATACCACCACACCACCACCACCACCACCACCACAGCCAGCAGCAGCATCAGCAGCAAACACTACATGAACAATCTCCAGAGCCATGCCCACATCGCAGACGTTTTGCAGTTCCTGTAGGTCATCATGCACCACATACACCGCCACCTACACCATTGCTGTCCCGACCCCAGAAACAAGCGGTAAGACATCTGGTGAGGAGACTCCTTTGACCTTTGAAGGAATTGGAGAAGCTTCGCAGTTAAGCCCAGTTCCAAGTACCTCGAGTACTGCACCCAAATTGTGGCCATCTGCAAGTGCCAATGATTATGAAAGTGATGTGATGGATGTGGATGAGGAGGAGGAGGAGGAGGAGGAGGGTGCTACTGCTCAGGAAGCATTACTAACCAGCAGCCAAAAGAGGATTCGACAAGCAATGACCGAGGTTGGATTGACTGGAACACCAGTGGGGCGTTATCTCCATAGAGCTATGAGTGGTGATAGCAGCTCTGACAAAACATATGGACCAGAAGTTGTTGGTAATGACTACTATTTGGGTAACAAACTGTAACCTTTGGAAGTGATGGAAGAGAGATTGTTCTGACTGACCCTAACAATCCTTCAAACGTGACTAGATTTGATGCAACACGTGGACTTTGTGAACTCATTTTCAAAAAGAAACCCATTACTCAATTGGCTAGTGATGAGGTGGCATACACTCGGATATTACACATTACAAACTTGTATAAGGAAATCATGATCCGGATGGTAGAGTAAAAACTCGAATGATACAAAGTATAGAACAGTGATCCATAAACTGCTCAATAATGCTAAACCCAAATATAGCAAGGTCAATGGCAGAGGACTTGTGGCGCCATTCAATATGGTGGCAAACAACCGTACCAAGATTGAAGACGTCTACTACAATGATCCCAATGAACTTGTGGACAGGCTGAAACTATTGGATCAGTCCAAGGCAGTTGGCAACACTGGACATGAGAATGAAATCAATTCAATTTTAGAAGAGTTGGTAGAAGGTGGCTACAAAGTTGCTAATCCTGCATACTAGTTTCACTATATAGAAATTGCTTTGCTTATGTATAGCAGTCAAGTCATGGATTCCATAGGAAACATTAATGCTCGCTACAGGCGTTTGACCAATTTGGGAAATCCACGTGCTGACAGGGATGCTGTCAACTTTTCAACATGTAGAGAACTGATTTCAATGTGGCTGCCAAAGACAAGGACAATACCACATCACAGGTATTTACAAGTCTCAATGATTCAATACTTACTGATATGAAGATCCAATTAAGCCTACTGATGGAGTGAACAATCGATATCTTGAGAAGAGGCTGATTGAGTTTGCTGTAAAATGTTTCATTGTATTTAGACATTGTGTTAGATCCGAAAAATGCTAAAACTATAAGGGATTGTCACCTAATGAAATGAAGAACGTTTCATAGATCTTATGGGATTACCGGAACCCCCTCCTACAACACCACCCGCACAAACATTGTCCACACAAAAAAAAGTATAAAACCAGCTGCTAAAACCTTAAGAAACATTAGATGGCTGGATGTAAGAGAGAGAGGAAGTACCGGGGAAGAGGGTACTGTCATCAATTGCAAAAGTTGCAGTTTCAATAGTGAAAAGAGTGCTGGAAAATTGGTGAACAAGGCAATTGACATTCTACCTGTTGAACTTCACCCCTGGTTACCAGTACTGTGGACCTGGCACAAAGCTAGAGAAGCGGTTGGCATGAGGCGATCCTGGTATAAATAGTCTTGATCGAGCCTGTAAGGAGCACGACATTGCTTACTCGAGGAGCAGTGATACATCGAGCAGAGCAGTAGCAGACAACATTTTGGCAGATCAAGCTTGGAGTGTGGTAAAATCTGCAGATGCGGGAGCACTTGAGAAGGCTGCAGCACTAGCAGTGACCAGCATCATGAAGGCTAAAGCAAAGTTTGGTGGAGGAGTACACCGCAGACGTAAGACAACAAAGACTCGTGGTCAAAAACGAGTAAAGAGATGTTCTGGTAAAAAAGGTAAAGGACTCTACCTGAGACAACAGCGCAGGGCGCAGGGAAATGAGGCACGTCGCCGTCAATGTGGCGACAAGAGAAGACGCTAGTTGCCCTACCTGATCGAGCCCTTACCGATGCTGATCTCTACAAGTATGCATGTCGACTGAAGCTAAAGCACTTTCAGGAGTGTTTATGCGGGATGCTCTACCATTGAATGGACCCTGGAGGAGAGAATGCGGCATTATCAACCTGGACACCAGCACTGGAGCTGGCACACATTGGGTGTGCTATGTGAAGAAGGATGATGTGTCTCACTACTTTGATGGATTTGGCAACCTGAGACCGCCACAGGAGTTTATCAACTATATGCCCAAAGGACTGGAGCCAGCATCGAGGATTGAGTTCAACTATGATCAGAAGCAGGAAGATCTTTACTCACACATCTGTGGGCATTTGTGTTTACAATTTTTGATTGATGAAAAAAATAAATGATTCACTATCTCTTTTGTACATTATTCCATCCCTACATAACGAATGTAGGCTGATTGCTACTCATTGTGCAACTGTATGTTGAGCAGGCAACACAATGATGCTGTGTTTTGGAGGTAGGACATCAATACTAAAGAGTGACTTTATCCACCACTTGATGTGAGCAGTGGTGAATGGGAAATTGGTCTGATTAGCTTTACAAGTTGCAACTCAATACCTAATATTGGGGAAGGTTTCAATAATGTACTACATTTTTATGCAAGTAATAGAATTTCTAAGAAGGGTGTTACTAGTGCAGAGATAACACATGATGAGCTACGGAGTATGGCTAAAGCAAGATTTGAAGAGTATTGGAGCGAGGTGCTTAACCTCAGAAGCATAAACCTGGCAAGTCTGATGATGATGATAAGGATGGTACAGTATTGCCTAAAAGGACTAAAAGGAGAATGCCAGCTACTACTGTTGACAAGGAGGATTTGATTCTGCATCAGGTATCATTACCAACAGGTAGCTTGAATTTTCTACAATTACTGACTTGCTTGCACAAAGGCTGTCGGAAAATGATGTTGATTTCCAGTGACTGTAGATCCATCAACCTTAAAGTGTATATTTTTTGAGCAGTGCCAAGCTGGATTTACGACCACAAGATTCAATAGGGAAACTGTTGGGTTTTCCCAATACCCAGTTCATAGAGCCCAACACATCTACTAGAAGTGATAATACTGTACAAATCAGTCGGCCTAATGTGATATGCATCACCTGCAACATTGTGACTGGATCTTACTCTAATGGAATTACAAATCACGTGATCTATGAGTTTTACCCAAACGTTGATCCAGGGTATAAAATGGTGGTGACTGTGCAGAATGTAATCTATATTACCTATAGACATCAAGCAGATTGGTAGCATTACACTGCAAGTAGTCGAGGATACGGTCGTCTTATGAATAATAGAGGCGAGGAAAAAATTGCTTTACATTTGAGACAACGCAAGTGAAATGGTGTTGTTATTTGAAAAGTGGAATCAAGGATTGGATATGGAGGCTGCAGTCCATCCTCCTCCTTCTTCTTCTCTCCATCATCATCATCCTCTTGAGTGAAGTGCACACTATGTGTTCACATAGAGCTATTGTATTACGTCATACAGACCTATTGAAACAGGAAATGGGTTACCCCACCACTCAGCAAGCAGAGTATAAAAGATGATGCTGACAACAAAATGCACTCAGTCTTACAATGTTGTCAGACAGTGAACGTGAACTTTATCTGTTTAATGCAGTGAGTGAGCTTGAAGCTGAACTGAATTATCACGGTATAATGACATTAGTGACTTTTTCAAGGAGAGTGGACATTTAGAGTTTTGTACAGATCGTGAATCTCATAGTTGTGCATGCATACGACTCAGGCAGAAGCAGCAGGCTGTTGTTGATACAGTCAAGGATAGAAACGTTTTCTTTGTATGTGATGATCTTCACAACCCATTGAGAAATACTCATGTGACCTCCACTGATGTGAAATGTTTCCTGCTGAAAGTTTTCATGCAAACTATGAAGAGTATCAAGGATAATATCGATAAGAGGGCAATGCGTCATTTCCCACCAGGACTTGCAATGAAATTTACTGTCATGTTTGATGATACTTGCATACTGCTAAAATCTTTCTTCAAGTTGGATAAGGGTAGAATGGCTGCTATTGTTAATCTTGAGAAGGTACCCACTGGAGGGATAGGATGTGAAGATTGTGTTGAGTGTTCTCAATCAGGACCAATACTACAAGTGTGATTTTATATGCGGACAACAATCTAAATGTCTACTGGGACTGGGTCAAAAGGAGATCAATTTGCAGGATTTACAAAAATTGAGAGCACAGGACATGTGAAACGATTCAGGCTGGAGGATGGAACATCTGGTGATTCAGCTTTTGAGATTAGCATCTACAAGGCTGTACGCATACCTATGCCACTGCCATCTACTGGGGGATATGATGAAGTTGATGGACCATGCATTGTTCGTGAAAGGAATAAGCCATCAGTTGAGCGTTATGTCACCAACAATGATTATAGCCGAGGAGAAAGACTTCTTCAGCTGTATATTCTATTCAATACTGAAGATTAATTATATGTTTGCCAATAAATACTATGTGTAATGAGCCATTTGTTATTATTGATTATCCTACTTCCTCATATAGATAAGAAATAAGGTTGTTATGCTTTCAATGAAAATATCTATTGACATGTTGCAATAGGTTGACCAAGATGCAAAATATCAAAAGATATCCATTATGGTGTAATGGTATACAACCCTGTATACTTACCTTATCAATTGGGACCCTACATCAATCTCTGCCCCTGAAGGTTGAACCCAGGACCTACAGCATGGAAAGCGGCGCCGCTAACCACTACACCATAATGGATATCTATTAACTAGCTTCAACTATATGCTATTTCAGTATTGACCTAGAGGAAACATCTATATTGATGTGCAAGATTCTGACCTACTATTATTATTATCTATGGGATGAGGTGTTGAACATTGAATAATGAAACTCTCAATCAATGGTTAACACATAAAATGAGGTTTATTTATACATGAGAGTTAGTTTTAGACAGTGGATCAGCATATGAGGGTTTATTTCTTTATTATCATATTACAAATGGTAATACATTCGATATTAACTGATTGGTATGATGAGGGCTACTGCCAAATTGAAACCGTCTTGGCCTCAGCTGGTGGGATGATTGGTGGCGGTGGTGGGTTGACTGGCAGCAATAGTGGGGCGACTGGTGGCGATAGTGGGGCGACTGGTGGTGATAGTGGGGCGACTGGTGATGATAGTGGGACGACTGGTGACGATAGTGGGGCGACTGGTGACGATAGTGGGACGACTGGCGGTGATAGTGGGACGACTGGTGGCAATAGTGGGATGACTGGTGGCGATAGTGAGTGGCTCAACACTCCACCTTACACTCATGACAAAAATGCAATCACCACGAGGACATGGTGATTCAGGGTCTGCTGGCGCCATTGCTGATTGAAGTACTGGATGTAGATGTTGTTGACAGCCCATGTTGACAGTAGGATGAGCACACCTCGACTGACTTTGTAATAACTGCTTCAAGGAAATCCAGCGATGTGAATGATGGGTGGAGACAGTTACGCAGATCATATGCGCAGTGGATTTTGTGACACAGTTCCTTCCCCACTTCATGCTCTCCTGCGATTTTTAAGTACCAGTTGCTGACATCATTGTACATTGTTGCAAGGTCGTGGTTGAACTTGCTGGATGACATCAGACATTGCCTGATGTGGAAAATGTTGTATGTATCCAGTCCATGCTCCCTGGATGCTAGAAAGTCTTCACTCCTATACTTTGGATCCAGTGAATAGGCTCCAAGAGCCAGCATGAGGCAGAGCACGACTTGAATGTTGGCAGCATGCATGTTGAATGCAGAGTGATGAGAACTGGAACAATGCAAAACAATATTGTATTAGTATGGTATGCAGTATTCAACTCTATATATAAATCACTATCAACGGATGTGGGGGATGAAGGTGGTGAATCGGTATCTAGGATCGTGGGTCGGGGATGGAGGTTCATAGGTGTTTATGTTCTAGGGATGATGGTCCGGAGCTGTATGGGGGAATGTGAATGGGGGTCTAGGATCTACTTTGTAATTATATGTTTTTTAGGTTAGGATGGATTACAACCACCAACTCGAAGAACCTAATTCATAATTAAACTCGTAACTTGTATGTATTGGAACCTAATTCATAATTACACTAGTCATTTTTGACTATGTCATTTACTCTATGTATTGGAACCTAATTCATAATTAAACTTGTCATTTTTGACTATGTCATTTACTCTATGGTGTTTATGTTCTAAGGATAATGGTCCGGAGCTGTATGGGGGAATGTGAATGGGGGTCTAGGATCTACTTTGTAATTATACGTTTTTTAGGTTAGGATGGATTACAACCACCAACTCGAAGAACCTAATTCATAATTAAACTCATAACTTGTATGTATTGGAACCTAATTCATAATTACACTAGTCATTTTTGACTATGTCATGTACTCTATGTATTGGAACCTAATTCATAATTAAACTTCTCATTTTCAAATTTAAGTCATTTTAGAATTTAATTGTCAGTCTCAAACCATCTACTTCAAAATTCTACTCTTTTGAACTTAATTGTTAATCATGAATATAATATAAATATATAGAACTATAAAATGCACTGGTACTTACTCTTGATGTTGATAAAGATGAAAGTGATCCAAAACCATATACTAAATCACACACACACGTACTGGTGGTACACACACGTACTGACGGCATGACTGCCCAAGACACAATGTCCACTCCTTGCAGAACAACTCCTTTTATACCCCAGTTCAGGATCCGGAGGAATTTTTTCCCTTTTTTCCCTTTTTTTCGATTTTATGTGTTTTTAATTTTTTTTTATTTTATTTTTTTTTTTTAATATATTTTTTTATTTTTTTTTTAATTTTTTTTTAAATTTTTTTTTTTTTTAATTTTTTTTTAAATTTTTTTTTTTTTATTTTTTTTTTTTTTTTTAATTTTTTTTATTTTTTTTTTTTTTCAATTTTTTTTTGGGTGACCTTGAGGTTGGGGGTGGTTGACCTGGATGACCTTGAGGTTAAGGTGGTTAACCTGGATGACCTTGAGGTTAAGGTGGTTAACCTGGATGACCTTGAGTGGGTGTGGTTAACCTGATGACCTTGAGGTGGGTGTGGTTGACCTAGATGACCTTGAGGTGGGTGTGTTGACCTGGATGACCTTGAGGTGGGTGTAGTTGACCTAGATGACCTTGAGGTGGGTGTGGTTGACCTGGATGACCTTGAGGTGGGTGTGGTTGACCTAGATGACCTTGAGGTAGGTGTGGTTGACCCAGATGACCTTGAGGTGGGTGTGGTTGACCTGGACGACCTTGAGGTAGGTGTGGTTGACCTGGATGACCTTGAGGTGAAGGAGGACTCTGGGACACTTGTGTCCCAGAGTCCTCCTTTTTATACTACTATTATATATGCTGATAGAAAGATTATGAGAATTATTGATCGATGCTATTAAGCAGTGGTTGACCTGGATGACCTTGAGGTTGGGGGTGGTTGACCTGGATGACCTTGAGGTTGGGGGTGGTTGACCTGGATGACCTTGAGGTTGGGGGTGGTTGACCTGGATGACCTTGAGGTGAAGGAGGACTCTGGGACACTTGTGTCCCAGAGTCCTCCTTTTTATACTACTATTATATATGCTGATAGAAAGATTATGAGAATTATTGATCGATGCTATTAAGCAGAATAAGAGTTTTGATTGAGCCATCTGTGATATTTTTCTCACATATTTTCTCATATTGTTTTTTATATTTATTGTTTCATATTTTATTCTTGCTCATTGATTTCATTGTAATTATATATTTTATTGGTTGAATGGTGTACCTTTCATTTTTAATCCTGTCTCCATGCATGACCAATATTGTACTAGTATTTCTTATTATTATTATTGACAAATTATCTACCAATTATATTCTTCACCGAATGAGTTTGATAAATCAGCGATTTACAGTATTGATCATCAAATCTTCAGAAATAATACGTTTTCAAGATTTATTTAAATGGTTCAACTTAATCACTGAAATCAAATTGACTGAAATACTGGGTCATAGAATTTAAGTCGAAGCAGTACTACAAGTCATAGAAAGTATAAGGAATTCTAATTAAAATACCGTCGTTGGTCACACTCGGTATTATCTCACACTGTTGACCCCTTTGTCAGATGGTAGCGAGTTGGATTGATGTCGGTACCATATTGTCTTGTGCAGTATTTTGAATCCTTATATTTATCTACTTCTTCATCATCTATTATTGTGGAATCAGTCAATGCAGCAGTAAAGATTGCCGATTGATAAAGCAGCAGCAGTTTGCAGCGATTGATAGCAGAATTTGGTATAAGCTCCTTGAAGAGCTGGTAAGAACCATATGGTATTTTTATTTCAGCAGGCGCATAAATATCAAAAATATTCAAATCTCACTTGCTCTACGACATGCTGCCAGCTGGGCACATCTAGGTCAAATACGGCTTTACACATCTTAATCTTAAAATATCAATTATTGACTTGGTTGTCATTGACGTCCCTCAAAATAGCTAGAGAGAAGCGGTTGTAAAATGTTATAGAAGGAGCCTGAGAATAAATTTTTTCACTTTTCCACTTGTTGACCTCTCCACCTGAATTTTCATCCGTGAATACTCATACAATTGAAAAAAGCAAGTATGGATATATTTTTTTTAATACAACTGCAATCAATTTGAAATAGCATTGAAACGCAGAATCGGAGAGAGGCGGAGTTGTGTCGAATGATGACTAGGCTGACAAATGAGATCGCATTGTCGATGAATTTTTACGCCATAAATATGGAAAAAAGAGCCGCCCTCTAGCGTGTGTCATGTGGATCGTGCCAATGCTAAGTGACCTTCCTTTTTCGGTTCCAGTTCACATCGTTCACAATATCCGGTTTCCTTCACAAATTTCTGACTCGGGAATCATAATTCTCTCGTTGTTGGGATCTGTACTGAACCATCCTGTAATTAGTGCGATATGCCCAATATCTATTATAGATCAAGAATTTAAAGTCTATGTATTAGAAAATTTTCAACTAACCTACTAACAGCAAGTAGTAATGTGATGTAATATGAGTATAGTTGCTGAAATAGGTATATTAACAATAATAAACTTGTATATATTTACTTGTCTTTTATATACGAAAAAACGGGGAAACAGGAATATAAAAATACCTTTCTGTAGGCTGGCTAAACCGCAGGATAGCTACGATGTTGTTGGAATGAGAATGTCTAATAAATTACCACATGAGTCGATAGAGGCTCCATTTCAATTATTCGGAGAATGGCTACATAGCTGGTTAATTGAAAATCCATTCATAGTGTCAAAGAATTTTTCGAATTTCAACATATTATTCTTTAAGATGAACCATTCCTACTATTTTTTCTATTATTCAGGTTCGTCTTTTCTGGGTAGTATTTTACTTGTATGTTATTTTTGAATGGTGTTTTCAACATCAAATTCATGTTCAATATAGATTGACTATGTTTGCTAAGCTATAATTTCTGACGTTGTCCGTAACTATTGTAATGTTGAGCGGTAATAAAATTATATTTATTTATCTATTCATTTGATCAAATTCAGGTTTGCTTGTGAGAGGGGTTTATGATGCACATTCCCCCCCCCCCACAGACCGATTTTTAGAGTAGGATAGCAGAAAGTGCCTAGCCCTATCCCTCTAAACTTGACGCCACTACTCGCTTTCAAATCCATAGAGAATTTCCTGTATACTCAGATGAGTTTTCAATCATCTTATTGAAATCATATTTTATTCATGCTTTTGTATATGAATGTCCGTCCATTCTGAAACTGTCTGGAAAACTATTTCCTATACTCAAGAAGAATAGCAGTTACCCTATATAAATGCAATGAGATTGCTGTAGAATTTTTCAAAGAGAATGAGAATTTTTTTTCTTTTGTACTTTTACTCGAATTGAAACCATTATGTTGTTACTGGGTGAGCCAACATGCAACCCTTTCAGGACATGTAATGTGTGTTGCCCTAGTTAGCAGTTCTAGCGTGAATGTGACTGCATAAAACTGCATGATATTGCGCACACTCCAATGTTGTAGGATACGGTAGTGACAATGTGGTTCTTCTGAAGAAAATTGGTATAATATCATCATAGAGTAATTTTTAATTCTATTTTGTTATTAGAATTTATTCCTTTCACCCCTTCTCACCATTGGAGAATAACTTGAAAAGTTCAAATCAGAAACAATCGCAACTAATATTGAGTCTTGAATAATTATTATCATGCATAGCATCATCATTGTAGATTCCAAATGGTAATAAAAGCAATAAAAATAGCTATATAAATCTCAATATCTATCAAGCTTTCTCTATAGAGAAGTGATTATAGAAGGAGCCAGAAAATACACAAGAATCTCTAGACGTGAAAAGCTTGAATAGTATCTAGATATATACTATCCTTGAGTGAAAAGCACTAGCATTTGATGAACAGAGCCTTAAACCGTTCACAGTAATACAGATTATGTACTATATATTCAAATTGAGAATGGATTTCGCAATATCAATGCAATAACAAAGACAAAAAAGAGTTACAGTACTCAACAATAATTACTCAGCAGTCTTCAAGTCTTTGACTTGAGTTTCTGAATTTGAATTTTCCGATGAGCACTTTTAACTATGACTTTCAACAGAAAGCAAGGCCTTGTTCGGGAAATCGCCACTATACGCATCAAGACTGAAAATTGTAAGCATATACAATTATTGTCTATAAATGTGTCATTATTTTCAGCTCTAGAAATCAAGACTGCATTCTCTTATTATGAGTAATAGAGCCTTTCATGTTTTTGAAGCTTTTGGGAGAATTGATGACAGTAATCACATTTGAATCGGTTGTAGAAGATGCAAGCTGAAAGCTAGAACGATGTTCATTCATACCCAATATAGAGCTCGTCTGTTCCAAACCAGACATGACATGGCATGGTTGGTGAGAACAGGCACAAGCCAGATGGCACAATAAACAGCTTCAACCATGTAGAGTTTATAAATTGGATGTTGACATCCTCTCGATGGACTGTTCAGTAGACGAACCCACGCCATTGAATAGGTGGCTGCTTTTGGTACTTTGTAGTTCAAGTAAAATTCAATTTACGATCATGGGAAGCTTTTTCACAGATGGAAGGAACTGAGATGGAGCGCATGGAAGTGCCTATCTCAACTTTAAATTATCATTACGATGCTTTCAAGTGAGAAACTTAATCAGTGCCAGATATAATTGCTTTGCTGGTTCAATGAATAGGAACGAACCTTGAATTACGTGTTTGTAATGTTATTAAAAATTATTGGACATGTGTAATATAGTTTCCATCCTATCAATAAATCCCATCTACCATAATCCCCCTTTATATCTGCTCTCTCCAGGAACAAGAAACACAGTCATTGAAATGTAATTTGTTGTTTTGGAAGAATATCATACATCGTGAGAATAATAGATATTTTATTTTCAAATACTCACTAGAACTACAACTAGTACAATAAAAGATTGGAATGAACTGTTTAGATAGCTTTCGGAATCGAAAATTGAAAGATTGCATTGAATCCAGTCGAATTTCTCAATCGAATCTGATCGAATAATTTTTTTCAAAAAAGTAATACTGTACACTGAAATGAATGTTCTTTGGTCACATTTGACCGTTCACGTGTGTAATAATGAATGAGTAATAATAATATATAGTAAATGATAATAATAGTAAAGCTCACGTTGGCTTCCTCCACAGCATTTCTCGAAGCCTCTCTATCTTCAATCAATCTTCTCCATTCTCTATAGCCCATCCTTATTGAATAGTCATACTCCTATCGTATTCTCGGTCTGCCCCTCTTCCAATGGAAATAAATAAATTGATTATTAATTATAAAAATAAATGAATTATTGTCATAGAGTGAGTGATAATAATATTATTATTAATTTATTATAAATATTGATCTTGGAGAACGTTTTGATCGTTTTTGTATCCTGAATTGGGTATGCTTTATGTGTCTTTTCCAAAAAATAGTTATCTTGAAGCTCAAGAACTACTGATAAAGTACGAGATTCCATCCTCCACAGTTTGTCCTTCAGGTCCGTAATAACTTTTTCTATACCGTACTCAAAAGAGAGAGGAGCAGAAAGCAAGTGAATGAATGAGTCCCATCAAAGATTCATGGATGAAGATGAAAACACGTGGTATTCAACCCTCTTTATATCAAACCCCACCACAAGAGTGATGCTTCAATATTTTAGAAGAGACTCGAACGATGAATGACTGGATTTTCAACATACCTTCCTGAATAACATGATACTGAATAAACTACAAAACATAGCAACTGAGAAGTCTGATGAATTGAAGATCATTTAGGTATACATTCTGTTGAGAGGTAACTTGTATTTATTATTTGATAATTTTGGAGATTGAAGTTTTCCTGAACAATTATTGAAAATTACATTGCAAACGCAAAACAAGATGTCATTAAAACCAGTGAAAAGTGCATACTAATTAAATACAACAACATTGGAGCATTGACTACAAAACCGACTGCCCCTGCCCCCTGGCAGTACAAACAAATAATGCAACACCTATATGCGATTATTTTCAATGACAGTTACTCTGTTGTAACTGTGATTATACTGCAATCTTTTCAGATTCAATATCATCTTATAATTCAGTATTATTACTACTGTAGTAACTGGATGTTTCTGCTTATTTACAATAAATCATTCATCTTTATAATTATGAATGCTCGCTTCGCTTGCTGTATCCTTCTAGCCAGGGGACTCTGCCCCATGGACCCCCGGCTGGATGAACAAGAAATGGGATAATCAGGCTCGCTCCGCTTGCCTGCATTTTCATTTGAGCTTTCTTCCTTCTGTCAAAGAGTCAAAAGAAACGTTTAGGATCCATTTAATCATAATCAATTTTTTCAACATTGTAGCGCAGATTCGCAAACATCTTCATTTTTATCAGATTCAATAAAATATTCAGTTAATTCTTAATTAGAGACTTAGTTAGGATATTATGAGAATTATTGAATTTCAGCCTAATTGTTCTTTGAAATTTGATAATATATGGAGAAATAAACAAACATAAATATCTCACCCTATCATTAATGAATTTGCTACAGAAATGTAGAAAAATGATTTGAAACCTCAATGGAAAACTTGAGAAAGTAAACCCTAAAAATAAACGCAAGGAAAACACTGTAAAGAGCCTAAATTGAGCGTATCTGTGGCGTAATTTTGAAGTCCTTTCAAGAAAAAATTTCTGGACCCTAGCTGAAATTCTGTACTATGTTTGAAAATTTTCTCTCAATTCAGTCTTGAAAAATGTGAGAAAACGCAGAAAAAAACAGTAAAATCGCTCATCTATGGCGTATCTTAGGCGTAATTATGAAGTCTTCACAAGACGAAATTTCTAGACCCTTGCTGATCTTCTGTACCAAATCTGAACAACATAGAAAACGCAGGAAAACTCTTAAAAACCGCAGAACTTGGGAGTTATTCCAATACCCTTCCAATACAACCTCATTTTTATACAGTCTCAGCTGAGCTGTGTACCGAATTTAAACATTTTCTCTCAATTAGCTCTTCCAATATGTGAGAAAACGCACAAAAACGCTAGGGAACGCTGGGGAAAAGCAGACCGCCTATTTATTGGGCGTATTTTTAGCGTAATTCTGAGTCCTCTTGAGAGAATAAATTTCTAGACCATTGCTGAACTTTTGTACAAGAATTGAACATGATTCTGTCAGATAGTTCTTGAGAAGGTCTAGAAAACGCAAGAAAAACGCTCAATAACCGCCGATTTTGGGCGGAACTTAGTCTCATTAATTTTAAACGGAACTTGACTTCCAATACATCTCTATACCGCAGCTGAGCCTGTGAACCAAGTTGAATATTTTTTGCCCACTAGTTCTTGAAAAAGCTGAGAAAACAAAGAATAACGCTGGAAAAACGCAGATTTTGGGCGTATCTTTGAAAATTTTCCCAAATCCGTTTTTAGTGCGCCTCTAGATGGCCAACTCAACAAACTTGCCAAATTTGAACGTATTGGCCCAGTAGATTTTCAGTTCTGTTGATTATGAATGAGTGATTGAATGAATGAATTAGTGCCATTTCGCTTTTATATATTTAGTTAGATAATTAATTCATTTATACATGAATCAAGATACAAAAACGATCAAAACGTTCTCCAAGATTAACAATTGAAATAGATAATATGATAATAATAATTATTATATTATTTCAACTTTTAAAATAAGTCATTCATTCTCATAATTCCTTATTAATTACAATAAGTCATTCATTTTTTAAGTCATTCCTTATTAATTAATTCATCTCCGTTGGAAAAGATTCTGGGCAGACCGAAAATACTGAAAATACTACAAGAGTATGAGATTAGAGATGATTTAATAAGGATGGGTTATAGAGAATGGAGAAGATTAATTGAAGACAGAGTGGCTTTGAGGTATGCTGTCAAGGAAGCCAAACTGAGCTTTACTACTATTATTGTCATTATTATTCACTAGTTATTATTATCATCACTAATTCATTCATTCATTCATTATTAATCATGTGAACGGTCAAATCTGATCAAAGAGCATTCATTCTATAGTATTACACTTAATAGTTTTTTGAAAAACACATTCAATGAGATTCGATTGAGAGATTCGACTGGATTCATTGCAATCTTTCAATTTTTGATTCCGAAAGCTATCAAATTAATACAAGTATAAAGTCTGCTGAAATCGGCCAATTTCTTCAAGGATTTCATATCTTCAAAGCTCACTCTGGGCTGTAGAGCTAAAAGGGAAAAATCATCCATTTACTTAAGTTTAATTCAGTTCAGTTCAAGTTTTTATTTTTTGGAGTTTCAGATTGTAATTTACTTTTGCCATAATAAATAGATTCATTCTTTCAAATTATCTATTTTTTATCCCATAAGTTGAACAGTCGTATTTATGATCATCTATTAATTAATAATTTAATTTCATATAGTCCAGGCAACGAATGCTCAAATAAAGGTATAGATGGAAAAGTTTGGAACACAATTTTCAACTTCACAGCTCTTTCAAGGATGGTAAGTCAAATCAAAGGTCCTCACCACTACCCCCTGTGCTAAAGGGGTGGGGGTGGTTAAAAGTACCATTTTTTCATTTTTCGCATATATCTCGGAAACTATGCATCTTATGAACATTTATATTTCATGCAAAATTGAAGCTCACAAAATTACCAACAAGTTTTGTCCTCTACATAATTTCCATATCTCTCACAGTTTCTGAGATATCCAGTCTTGAAGGTGAGAAAGTTTTTGAAATAACACTTTTGCCTCTATTTTCTCATTTTTTCAGCCTCCTGATTTTTGAAAGATTGATGAAAAAAATCCATACTGATCATGAGCTGATAAAGCATCAAATTATCTTCAATTTAATGTATATGTTCACTATTTCTCATGTTTTCAGCCTCCTGATTTTTGAAAGATTGATGAAAAAAATCCATACTGATCATGAGCTGATAGAGCATCAAATTATCTTCAATTTAAATGTATATGTTCACTATTTTCGCATTTCCCTACGACTGTTGCAGCAGTTTTAGTGTTGAGAGTGAAATTTTCTATTCAGCAACAATAGATCAGTTGACAATGGAATTTGGAGGGAATGTTTGGAACAAAATTTTCGACTTTGCAGCTTTGTTGAGACTAGTTTGGAGGTGAGCATATCAAAAATCCCAACCCTTACATCATGTGCTGAAGGGATGAGGGTGGTTTGAAGGTTTCATTTTCCATTTATTACTTACGTGCTTATATCTAGGGAACAATGTATTCTATTGACATAATCAACTACAAAAAAATGAAGCTCAATAAATTCCCTACAAGTTTTTTTCAGTGCCCACTTTCGATTGGAGGACGGATGTTGTCACGATAAGAGAAGAGTTGCCACAGATCGCTATCCGCTCATGTAATTACTTGTGGTCACTACTTCCGCATTGATGTCAATAATTAAACAGGGCAATGAACGAATATGCGACAAATTCAGACCAAATTCTCGTTGTGAAGTGAGAGCGTGACCGATCTAAATGGAATGAGAGTACATTATTCTAGCATTCATACTCGCCACAATAAATTGGCGTTATGCGAGTTTCTTGTTAGGAGCTCTGTTTACAGAGTGGATATCCGTGTTTGTTCACGTTTCTAATCATTGATAATCGCGCTCAGTGGACTCTTCATACAATCAGAGAAGAGGTTAACGCTAATCCCCAACCAAGATAACTGATGCCCGAGGAAATCAATGCCAAATTGCTTGATGGACCTGCGGTGTTTGGGGATAGAGCGGCGCGCAAACACTTGAGCTGAGTGATTTCCAAAATATTGACGCTTAATTAAGATAATGCCAATTCACATGGGAAATCAGAGTCGAGATTCACCATGGGACCATGTTCAAACCGAACAACGCTTTTGCGAAATCTTATACGATTCATCAATGTTATGAACTACTATTATGAATAATGAAGTGATTGCTCCTACTTGGATAACGCTCTTTAAGCTCAACATGTTGAGAAGTGCAGTGCCAAGTTGAGTGGATACGATGCTCAGAATTTATTATTCAACGGATTGTTGAACTGATGCTAGATGAGATTTTGATGTTATAATTAGAATTTTAATAGCAGTGGGAATAATACACGTATGATTGATGAGGGTTTCATCTTCAATTTAATTCATAATGATATTCCTGAACATTTTTGGGAAAGCAAGGCAAAGGATAAGCAACAAAACAGGTAACATAAATCTTTCTCAAAAAAAGGAAAATGATCACAAAATAATAAATAAGTTGATAAAATTCAGAAATTTGAAAATGGGGAATGTTCTGATGTATCCATTACTTTGATATAAGAATTGAAAATCAAAGTAACTTCTTAAACTATAACGGTGCATTTTGATACACCTTCAAATTTATTTGTAAAGAGAATTAGCTAGGTCTCATTGAAAGAAACCAGAAACATTATCATCAACTGTACTATCAGTCGACTGAGATAGATAAGATAATGAAGACTCTAAATACTGTGATTATTGGCAACGGTAGGAAAATAGAATTCATTTTTTTACCATTTAATAAAAAATAACAAAGAATTGAGGTTAGGTTCATTGGTAATAGTGCCTGTCGACAACACCAACGACGGTCAAGCCGGACACATAGAATTCTATCATCTACCTTAGAGCAAAATAATTGTATGCATACAGTATCCAATAAAACAAGGACAAAAAGGTTTTGTAAATATTCTAGTATGCCAAATAAGGGACATAAAACGTTTGAGAAAACACAAAAATATGTATTGTATAAATACCAATAAACAGAACATTTAAAAATCATGATAGAAAATAATGGGATGTAGGATATAGTTTAATGTGCGTAGTAATACTGAAATACATTTGTACAAGAAAATATTGATGTAGGCTACAATCAGAGTCTAGTATTTGATAGGCGCTAAAAGTATATAACTCAAAAAGCCACCACGTGGTATTTTTCAAATTTATAAATATATGATGTTATTTGTAAAATGTATACATGATTATGAATATTTGTTTATTTTAAAATAATCTGTCATTATATTACGAACTATTTACTGGAGCCAAATTACGTCATAAGGATTTGATGAAATCCACCAATCGTAGCGCACATTCAAATAAGATGTAAATTTGGAATCAGGAAGTATCATCGGAAAAGAAGAAAGGAAGAATTCTCACTTGCTTGCTAGAGGTCACCAGAATTACCAGCCAAACATGAGAGCAGTAGACTGAACCCTTGTTAAAATGTTTTATGCCAAAGTTTAAATTTAAATTTTATTATTAATTAAATTATTATAACTCAGTGAAGTCGTTATTTGACAAGAGTTGCTAAATTAAATATATCCGCATTGAAGAAGACGACACCAGCCCACCGGACTAATAAGGCACGGGATACACAAGGTAGAAACCATGCCACATCTTTAAATTTGGGGAAATCTTCACACATGAGTTGTAATTTTAGAGGGCCCTCATTGCTTCGAATTTATGAACATAATGAAGCTAGCTCATTGAAAGTTACATTTATAAGCAATTATAAGAAGGCTCAAAATTTCAAAGGTATTTTATTTTATCTAAGTTCCACTGTATGCCGAACTCAAGCCCTGAGATTTATGAATATTCAATATTTGATATCTTATTGGAATCTAGAATTATAGATTTATTGGACAAGCGAAAGCAAGTTGAGAAATTGAGCCTATTTATATTGTATGCTAATAATAAAATATAAGATTGATTATTTGATAAGAACAAGCCTAGTAAAATTCAAGTAAGCTACCAATGTGATATTCTCTTTCATATATTCTCATATTGCTTTATATTTATTGTTCCATGTTTTATTATCGCTCATTGAATCTCTATGTAATATATTAATTTTGTTCAGTAAGTGATGTACCTTTCATTTATAACCCTATCTTTATGCATGACCAATGTGGTATAAGCACATCATTTCATTATTGACGTAATAATAAAAGTATCATCCAACTATATTCTCCACTGAATGTGTTGGTCAAATCAGCGATATACAGCATTGATTATTAAATCTTCAGAAATATTACGTTCTCAAGATTTATCTACATTGTTCAAAATCATTATCGAAATTGAATTGATTGAAACACAGGGTCATAGTATTAAGTTGGAGCAGCAGTATAAATTAGTAGAAATTATAAGGAATTGTGATGGGGTGTCGCCTTTGATCCTGCTCGATATTATCTCACTTTGCTGACCCCTTTGTCAGATGGTAACGAGTTGGTTTGGAGTCGATGGTATATTGTCTTGCACAATATTTGGATTCCTTATATTTATCTACCACTTCAGCATCTATAATTGCGGGGTCATCCAGAGCAACGGTAAGAATTGCAGACCGATAAAACGGCAGCAGATTGCAACAAGTGTGAGCAGAATTTTATGTAAGCTATCTGAAGATCTGGTAACAACACTGTGGTATTTTTATTTCAGTAGGAGTGAATGTAAAAATTCTTTGATCTCATTTGCTCTTCCGATTATAGTCAG
>NC_052505.1:49382993-49415493 GCF_014356525.2 Nilaparvata lugens | reverse complement strand
GCTCAAATCTTTGAATAGTAGATTTGAGATGTGCGGGAACACTAGCGTCAGGTGATCAATTTTCATAACGGCAAGGAAAGTTGTGTGAGTGCGCCACACCAGATTTTTATTTTTACAAAATAATTTGGAGAGCATGCTCATTTTTTGAATTATCCTGCTGCAATCAGCTGTTTTCGTTCTGCTATGATGCCAACAATACAACAGCAAAATATTGTGAATTTCCCTCATGTTTACTGCGTTAAAGTCCTGGACTCAAATAAGTCGAGAACTTAATAGACCCCGGAGTTTAGAAGATAAAATCGTGACTCAGAAAGTCGATTTAGACCCAAGGGCTTATCGAAGTCCTGGACTCTGTAAGTCCAGAACTTATAGATCTCGAGCTCGGAAACCGGCCCTTAAGTTCCAACTGCTTCTTAAGTAACTCAGGAAAATTCTAATTCATCTATCTCAATCCAAAAAGATTACCTCGACTTTTGTTTGTGGATTACATTTTTTCTTTGCTTTCTTTCTGCAAAACTTTGCTCAGGTCCTTTTCTACCGAAACAACTTCCGCTCTTCCCGAGTCAACATTCCCACTAGATTTTGTTCTACGCTGAGGATATAATTCAACTTTTCTATGCAGCCTACTTAATTAACAGTTTCCAAGAACTCTTAGCCTACAGTGGCACTGGATACTTCTTATTATTGTCCTGAGAGTAACGTTGATCATAACTTTCATCGTGAATAAAATGAGTATACAAAAAATTAGTTTTATGAGCCTTTGCCTTGCTCAAGTTTTCCTTTCGAAATGTGACATTTTCTCAGAAATTTGATAAAAATATGACACTGTTTAAAATTTGATGAATAAATCTAATGACTCTAATCTTAGAGAAAACTCAAATAGACTTTCGCAATCCATTATTTTTTCAGAAAAGGTAATTTCCTGATACAGTAGCAGTAATAGAATATGATATCAATAGTTATGAACAGTATTAAACTTGAGTAAAACTCAAAAAGCGGTGGTCTGTTTTACTCATTCTACTATACTGTGGTGAAAAATAGTCGGATTATTTTAGTGTAAAACGGTTCACTGAGTATTCTGTAGTGGTGAATATAATTGTTCTATTCATCTCGCTAGGTGATGTAGTGATGACACAAAAACTTTTGTAATAAAAGGAAAAAGGTGAAGCCTGGAGCATCATCATATATGAGAGTGGTAAGGTAGTCGAAGCGGAGAACACTCCACGAGCTTGCCTTTTCACGCAGTTGTAAAAGGATACACGTTTTCAAACTCATCTCTCTTACTAAGCAAATATGTTGTTGCTCTTCTATTTAATTCCACTGTGTGCGTGGTCACGAATCCTTGTTTAAAGTATGCAATCGCCTAATGAAAAGGAAAATATTTCCAAAGTGGCTTGAAAGCATTCGTACCAAGGAAATATTGTGGCTGTAAAATCGTCGAGAAATTTTAAAATCTTCAATTCATTCCAACCAACAGGGATTTTTTTCTCTGTGAGATGTTAGGTATTTTTAAGTGACCACTATTCAAGTGGCCTATATTTCATGACGTCGAAGAGGAACAATCATTGATTGATTTAACCTAATATGAATGATATGATTCAACTTGCAAGTGTGTAGAATACGGACAAAGAGTTTTTATCTGATTCCTGTCAACAAATATTGCACATTATTACTCAATCCATGCTGAGCTCAGACTGGAAAATAATCAATCGAATAAAAGTAACAAGAGTGATGATAATAAGAGACGATCCATTAGCAATATATTCGAAGCAAGAGGCTCCTTATTGCCATTAGATCTCAGATCGGGTAGGGAGGAGGCTAATACAATATGTTCTTTGTGCAGTAGTGGGGAAAGGGAAGATATTTATCATTTTTATATAAAATAATTTTATAGGCCGTTGTAAGGTATTGGGAGAGCAAAGGAAAACACCAAGGTTACAGCACCAAGTACTGGGAGAAGAAGTAGTGCGGAGATAAACCGGGATGACTGGGTGCGGTTGGAGGGGTATTTAAGATCAGCGGGAACATATAGAAATTTCTTATTCATGAATTCAATTTTTAAACTGTAAAATAGATTGTATTCTTTACCTAGGCTTCTCTATTGTATTTGGTATTGTTGTTTACTTAAATCTTATCTTGTTTTGTAAATGAGAATAAACTTTGTTTTCAATATAGAGTTCAATAATAGTTCAATATAATAGTTCATCTATGATGAGGAAGGCTTATAACTATTTTTGTAAAGAGTATCGGAATCAATGACTGAAATTTATCAAACTTTCTATCTTGATTAGATACGGAAAACTATTATCTTTATCTACCAACTCTGGCTGACGGCTTCGGCCATGCCTAATGAGTTTTTGTCATTGGATAAAATGTAGTGTTTATTATTCGATGTAATTGTGTTTTGAGGACAATAAAATACTTTTCTATCTCTTCTTCTGTCAACAAATATTATTGAAAATTTCAAAACTACTGTTCTTGAAAGTTATAGGAAAAACATATTTTGATAAAATAGCATGATAAATAACTCAGTCTCCATGATTTTTCCGTTATCCACTGTAGAATACTGCATAATAAATTAATGTGATCCAACATCCAAGACAAAAAATGCTATTCTATTACTAAGTTATATGTTCTAATTTTATTCATAGAAGCGCTATCTCGAAATGTAAGCAGGGCTGAAAAATATTATCAAAATGTTCAATAGCTTTCCAAATTAAGTCAATTTTTATTTAGAACCACTTTGGCATTTCCTGATACGAAATTGGTCTCATATTGGCGAGCTTTGTAAATTTAGTAGAGGATTCGATAAACGAAAATTGATAAACTCATTATTTGAACATTTCTCTCTCTCCCATTTCAAACGCACTCATCGATAATGATTCGATGAAGCTTATCATATCAAAATCAGTCACTCTTCTCCATCCTGTTATCCTGAGCTTCAGTCGAGTGTTGTGCTGCACTTATCATTCAAATTAGTACCTATTGAAAATTGGGGAAACAATGTATTGGCTGTAATCCACTAAATAAGCCTATGTCAGGCTACCTTCAAGTGCCTACGCAAAATTCATGACATTGCTTCGCTATCTAATGGACTAAATAGGCATGCAAATATGCATATTCTCATCCCACCCATTATTCTCCCTTAATTTCAATTAAGTGCTGATATCACACGGTGAATTAATAAATTATCAGTTGCTAATACCATTATAAACCCTCATATGCCAAAGCTATCAGGATAATAGTTCTTCATGGCATATTGCGATCTAATGGTCACACAAACTTTCGTATTGTCTTCCGGTAGGCCTGTATTTCCAGTCCAATGCAACCTGATGATTGGAGCGAGAATTGTAATTCTGAGTTTCATTTTAATTTCGGAGAACGCTCTCCACTAAATTTGATTTTGAGTTCGAACGCCATCAATGTTTTTAGAGCTCTCATGAATTTGTAAGTAGCGCATTGTGTCCCATACATGCCGAATAAAATCCACTCAACCAATTAAACTCAGTTATTTTCCTGTTTATTCGGATGGAAATTATTGTTTCATTTGGAATTTTTCAGGTATAATGATTTTCATTGGAGAGAAATTATTTGGGCTTTCGAATTATTTCATTTATTTATACTTCCCTGCTCATTTGTTGGCATAACTCAACACTAATCATAGTCATTGATTTATTTTAAAACAAGAAGCGGCAAAACATCGTATTTCATTTAGATTTTCAACTTGATTGGACTTTTTGGTAGGTCTACTTGTGCTTAATTACAGCTTCATCACTCCAAATTTTCTCAGAGTCAAATAGACGACCTTTCCCCATTAAAAGGGGTGAGTTGCGAGTGATGATATAAACATGGAACTGATACGGATTCTAATTATTGTAAGAAATGAGATTTTGGATAATTGAGTGTGACAAATAGTTATCACTTTTACTTCCTCTTATTGGGTATTGAATTAATGATCAAATCAATTGATAATCATACAATGAGTATTCTTACATCGATAAGATATGGGAGGATATGCCTTAGGTTATCCCCTCACAATGGATAATGAATTTGATTAGAGCTATTAGTACAAAACATACTATGAAACTTGTGATGATGGTGGTAGCTCACAAACATTATTTTTCCACGTTGCAGATCATCGTGCGGTTCATTGATTGCTGATCCGATAAATCATTTAGGCTGGCTGATGCGTGCGGCGTCTTTGCTCATAAGAAGGCTGCTCCGATTCCATTTTGGGTAGTTATTGCGGTAGAAAGGGCACAAAGCTCATCGTTATCATTCGACTGTGCAAAAAGACCAATCGGCAACCTCTCAAACCAGATGAAACCTCAAGAGCGTCTTAACGGTTTCAAGGGCCACAATAGGATATATAGGTCGATTGTGTTTGAAGTTCACCGGTGTTGCGTAGAGGGATGAAGGAAAGGTGGTGCAATATAAATAAAGAGGCTCGATTCAGTGGTAGGCCACAATCAAAGCCATTCAAAATGACCATCGATGGTCAGTAATTTTACAGAAGGATGCAGAAATGAGGGTTAGGCCGCAACTTGGGCAGGTAAGTACTGATCAAAAAGAAGAGACTACGAAAAAGATGAGAATGAACCAAGTCAAGCAGAAACTTATGGACGGATGGTAAGAGTGTTACGTGTTACTTTGTGTTGGTTACAGTCTCACCTGCTCTGTCTTCAACATAGTGAATGTGAGTTACTCTCTCTTTCTGCTAGAAGAGGCAAGCGGATTTTTGGATTACTCGGCAGGGGTGCTTCGGTGCTTCGGTGCTTCGCAGATGCACTCCAGGTGCTCTCTTACAAGTCAAAAGTATATATACTAGGGGCGGTCTCATCTTTTCTTTGCCACCCTTGAATCCACTTAATTCAGTTCTAGACAGTAACCAAGAAGCCCCTTCCCCTCCTCCAAGCCAGCACTCCTGTTTATTATGTATGGACTCATTGGATGCTGTCTGATTCTCATTCTCATTGTCGAAGAAGAGAGACGTCCCGTAGCGCAGCAGGGGCGGTGGCCAAGTCCCCAATAATCGCATCTCTCTTCACGAGGCCATTCTTCTCTCTAAATCTATCAAATGGATCCGTGCTTCTCAACTGAGAGTAGCTCGCATTCAAAACCATAAATTGATCACAGTTGCGTTTCAGCTTTGCCAAGGTAAAAAATTATGATCATAACTTACACGCTTCATTGTTATGATGGATTTCTAGACTAGAATCGATGGACCATTAAATGGAGCTGCTTTTCTCGTGGATTCAATTTCGAAAATTAGTCAAGGACAGAATGAGTATAACGATCTTGATTGGATTTTTTATTATCTGAGTATATATGAAGATAAGATAAGATATCAATGTATCCAACACAGAATAAGATAATTTGAACACAAGCTCTAGATACCTTTCATTTTTATAACAATAACAAATTGTGATGGTGAAAGATAATTTATTTTTTCAGATATTGACTACTTGACGATGTGAGTTATTTAAATATAGAGGAGTCTGGAATCATGCAACCAAATACATGAATTACATTACAGCTTTAAAACAATTCCATAACAATAACATAAACTGTGATGGTGACGAAATTGTTTTATGTATTACTATGACTACTCAGACAATGCAGTGAAATTTAGAAAAATCTGGAATATAGCTTCAAAACATATACCATAAGCATTCAGAATTGTCTGAGAAGTTATCTGTTCTCTGATGGAAAAACTTCAGAAATATCATTCAGGAATTACATCCTTACAGGAATCACCTTTATTTTCATCAATTTTAACTTCCTACTTCTTTCTTTATTGCTCATCAGCTTCCTCATTCCAATTCATTGCTTCACCAGCATATAACAATGAATTCATAAGATTTAAGATTGAAGTAATGAAGCGTTAGATTTCATGAATCTAACTTGATGATTTTTTACTTTTACAGCAGGGCTAGATCGGAAAGTTGAAAGAGTTCATGCTATTCTTTGAATGGTAATCAATGTTAAAATTAATCAATAATAGGAATTCCTAAAAAAAGATCTATGGATAATGAATGAACAGAGGTATATTTTTTCTGAACTGCGATTATAATTAATAGAGAATTACTCATTAAAACTTTTATTACCAGGATTGATATAAATACAGATTTCGGAATCTGATCAACACTACAAGCTCATTTCTGTTTGCCTTTTCAACAAGTATTCAGATGAGCGACTCGATTTTACTTTACTCTCTTTTTCAATATCGAGGAAGGATGAATAGAATTGTCGAGTCGGAAATTTGTCGCTGGGATGATAAAGGGGACCGCAGAGCTGCAAGAAAAAAGTCTGGATGAATAGTCATCGATTCTTGAAGTGCGAAATGCTTCTTTTGTGATAAATCTACAACCGAAGACCGACTCGAGATTTTCCTCTCCACGCGAGTAAACAATAAATATTAGCTGTCAAGGGCTCAAGCTGTAGCTGAACAAGGGTGATCTTAGCTAAGAATGCGGTCCGAATGCCCAACCTGTGAATATTCGAAAAAATTACCTTACATTTTTGTTATTCATTTGGTGGTCCATTGTAAAAGTTCAGAAGCCAGCTATCAACGATAGTGTATCAATCTCAACACTTTTCTCAAATTTTGTCATCTGTACAACCCACGGGACTTTGTTGCAGTTCTTATCCATTGAGATTGAAAAGTGATCTAGCTGAATTGAACTTCCTACTCTTATTTATTTATTTCATTTATTGTATAGAACACTTTAATATTTATATAATTATTATGAACATGGAGAAAAATCTAGACCGAGCCTGTAAAAAATGTTGACAGTTAAAGTTGTCCAAAGTGCTATTTGGTTATAAAATCATTTTCAATATTTTGGAAGTTTTGAAGGTTGACGTAAGAAATAGAATAAATGAATATACTACAGAGAACAATAGATTAGAAACTTGAGATATATTGCACTTATTTGGAAAATTTGATAATAAAATTACAAATATATTGTTATATTATGGGTATTGACAAAAAAAATACCAATAACAAAAACAGCATTCTTTTTTGAGTACAGTTATTCAATGGAGACTCAGCTCAATTATATTATGAAGCTCCATTATATTACTTGAGGAGTTATAGCTAAAAGTCTTTTTCTAATGATAATTAAGCAAAATGAAAATTAATTGCTATCAACTACCCTGAAGACTACTTCTTGTTACTGCAAATATTGAAAAACTAGGAGAAAATTAATTTTAACGATCAAAACCATCCAAAAATGATTTGTCCAAGCGATGCCTGTCGTACCTCAGGAATGTCACCAGTATTCAATGATATTTATATTCAAAGCATATTCAATCGAGGCATTCTCTGGAAAGCAGCGCACATTTCACGATAATCCAAAGTGGAGACAGTACAGAATATAAGGCCTATCTTGTAGCTGTTACCCCCATTGTCAATATTTGCTGTAGCTGAATCTTCAAGTCTTCACGATTAGAACTTGAGAATAAATTCAACAGTAACCCATTTATAGTAGATGTTTTAATGGCTTTACAGATATCAACTATTCGATTTTTTTGTTTTGGTAGTTCATCCCTACGTAAGTTATATTTTTCCTGTTTTGTTGTAACATTATCAATAATGGAAGCTACTCTCAATTCTATGCCATTTCATAAAAACAGATCAATACACACTGAAAGCAAAGCTTACCTGCATCACGACACAATGACGACAATTCCTAACAAAAAATAAAATGGAAGACTGGAATTTGTGTAATGTAATGACAGGTTATGATAAGGGAGTTGCTTGAGAAAACTTTCATCCTTGGGACAACAACTACTATAATAATTCTGTGTAGCCATTAATAGGCAAAAAACAACTTACGGCTTACGGAGCACTAAGCTCCTAATGGAAAAGCATCCACCACTAATGGATACATCGTCTTTATCTTTATATCGTGTCCCCAGCCAAACGCTCGACTCTATCGTGGGGATGGGTGTGGCGCCTGGTACCATCAGGATGGAGGAGGCAGAGGAAGAAGAGAAAAGAGAATTAGAGGAAGAAGAGGAATGAAGACAGTTTAGAGACACTGCATCCGCATCAATGCGTGACAAGTGTCGGATGGCCAAGGTGCAACCGAATGGCTAGACCACAAGGAATCCCACAATCTGATTTGTTTTGTCACCGTTTGGGCGCCAAATCACTGTCTTTTCCTTCTATCCACTATCAGGAACCAGATAGTAACTAGAGACAGACTGGAACAAACAGTGCAGCAGAGGCTCCAAAGTTGAAGTTTGTTGGATTTGCTCTGATTTGAATTCTTTTCCGCAGCAATCTTCAACTCGACGTAGTCTGACATGATTCAACACATTAGTAGAAAATATTTATATTTAACATGGAACAAAATTAATTTCCTGGATTCATGTTGAACAATTATTAGAATAGCTGTTTTTCAATAATTTTGAGAAATAACATTTTATTGAGGTACGGTATGGTATTTTGGAAGTAGAAGCACATAATACCACACAAATAGTATGAAACGGCATTGGAAACTGCGTATGTGGTGGCCAGCATTGATATTTTAAACGGTAACTAAACGAACTGAGATTTCAACAAACTGAGACGCTCTCTATCAGCTGATTAGTGATTATTTCTTAGTAGGAATTTCTATTAGACCACCACATACGGCGGCCATTTTTTTTCTAGGCTCAGGTCTGGTAGTATATCGGAGGTCCTGGATGCATGCAATGCATACATAACTCATCACATTTCAACAAATCTTGGACTTGTTGAAAAAAATCTTTCAACAAATCTCAGGCTGACAAGTTGAATGAATCTACTATGCACGTTGCCATTGTCTCTAAAGGTGCGTACAGGCTTATGCGCCACGAACACGCGTATTTCACTTTTCATCAGCTAAAAATTTGTTCATAAACAGTAAGATACAGATTTGAGAACAGCATCAGCTAATGAGAAGCGGAATGCGCGTGCTCATAGAGCATAAGTCTGTACGCATCGCATTTTATAATAGATGACTGTAGATATATTTTGATCCAGACTGCATCACAGTGAACACTTTCAAAAGAAAATTATTATTTTTGAATGATATTTTAACGAGTCCAAAATCATTGTCCGTCTGTGTCTGTTCTAATGTTGTACCATAATTTTTGAACAATTTGATCAATCAGCTTCAAATTTTGAACACATATCCTTCGAACTTTCTCACAAATCAAGCTCGTTGAACAATGAAATAAAATCACTACTTTGTTTTTTTGGTATATAACAAAATTAATATTGAAAAAGCATTAGAACCAATTTGTTGTGATTTATCATTTAGTCAGCTGGATTATTAATTGTATGCAATTTCTACATTTTTAAATTCATTTGAAACAGCTGATGCTATTTGGGAGTTATCACATAGACTGTCCTTTATGCGCTGACACATGATTTCAGCTGGAAACATCATTTTAAAACTTTTACAATTCGCTTTCCTTAATGTATGTGTGCCTGTCTATTGTCTGTCTGTAATATACGAGTAATTAATTATTGATTTTTACAATGATGCTGTAAGTGACAGCAATAGTGCAATAATGCTGACCTAGTGAGCTCGGACTCCCCAATTAATAATACTGATTGTGATAGCAGTTGGTATGACGTTTTTATTTTTGCTTTGCTTTTCTACTTGAAGTAAAATTATTCTCCATTAATTATCATTTGTGATTTTCCAGTGCTTTATCTATTGTTATTGGCTGTTTATTTCATGTTAGAAGCCCTTAACTGATGACAAAACATGCATGATGAACATGTGAGTGTGTGCATGATGAACGTGCATGTACACTCATGTCTATCATGAATGTCACATTTAAATTTTTGAAATTTCAAATTCAAATTTATTTGTCAAATAATTTTACAGACATTACTACGATCACAAAATAATAGGTTACAGTATAAACAGTAATAAATTTAACAAAAGTACAAAATTTTAGAAGTATACAGTACAATAGAATTAACAAGATTATGCGATAATAGGCAAATTAATAATAAAACTTTGGCTCTGCTGGCAAAAGTAACACTTGAACGCCAGTAGTGAGTTCAATTAAAAAGTAATTATATAATATTATGTACATGTACAAGTTTAAAGAGTTAAGAGTTGAAAGAATTATTGAACAAAATTAACAGAAATAGAATAAAAATAGCAGAATAGAAAGAACATTGATAACAAACAAAGTAATCAAGTAATATTGAAATAGATGTTTGCTCTCACCCATTCATCAATTTCATTTTTCAGTTTTTTTAGAAAGAACTGTTGATAAAATGAATTGTGATATCATTGGCAAAGAATTCCATAAAATACTGAAGCTGATGTTCATTGACTGTCAATCTGAAAAATGATCTATTTATAATAATAAATCATTCAGAAATGGAATAAATGAGTAGCCTACATTAAAAATACGACTGATCAAATATTTCTGTTCAATATGTGAGTTACAGAAGTTTTCACTAACACTTGAAAAATAAAATTAAATAATTTCAATTTTTTAGATTATTAATTTTTTTCAATGTAACTTACTCATTTATTCCATTTTTGTATAGTTTATTAGAATCTTTGAAAGTGGATATATTTGAAGCGACCGAAATATAGTTTTTTTAATAGAATAGGATCCCCATGAAACCTACTGTCAAATAATCCTAGTGAAATGAATATTCAGCTGTTTCCATAATTTTCACCAATCCTGTATAATTGTTGACATAAATTGTTGCGGATTTCAAAAAGTTCATGAGCGAGTTCTCTCACCCAGGAGGCCACTAATTATATGGAGTTCGACAATCGATTGAAAACTGATCGTCTTGAAAGCGTGTTTCTCTTGTTTGTAATGCCAAGAGATCAAGTCCGTCATGCAAGAGATCAAGACCAGATCAAGTCTGTTTCTCTTGTTTGTAATACCAAGAGATCAAGTCCGTCACTAGCATTTTGAAAATTTGAAACGTTTGGTTCAAATATCAGAGTTTACATGAACAAATCAATCGCCTTCGATAACTAGTAGGAGAAATCGCGTCCAGGCAATGGAAATCACGTACCATTTTACTTAGTAACTGACCTATGAGAAAAAAGAAATTAATTTTTTTCTAAATTTAACAATATTTTTAGTCTGCATTGGAATAATCATAATTGTAAAATGAAAATTGGTGAAATAGTTGAAGTATAAAGTAGAAATAATAACACATCATTGGCGTTGCAAGATGAAATGTACATTTCATTCATGCCCCTGAGAGCTCTTATCAAAGAAACATTCAAAAAACTACTCACATTTATGGCACTACAGAATGAAAAGTTTCTCACTCTTGCTCATGATAAAGCTCTCAGTTGTGAAATGCATCCCACTTTGCTACGCCAGAAAAGGTGATTTTTTTTTAATTTACCGAGGAATACACTTTGTAGTCTGTTACCTGTGTTATAGAGAGAGACTCGTGTAAAGTTTTTTATTCGTTAATTCAACGCAATTCTAAATGCGAGTGAGCCCATCACTATACTTGTATTGCTGCTCTCATTAGTTTTTTGACAGGAAAACCAACTCCGCAATATTGTGAGCTCACTAGACATGTCTGTCTCTGCGGCAAGATCGTGATAATAACAGTGTTAGAGGTGGACATACTGCCAGCAGTGTTTTGTCACAGGAACTTAATAGGATGTTTTAGATTGGATATAGGCCTGTTAATGAGAAATGAGCAAGTTCGTTTGTAGCCGTGCTTGCCTTGCCTGCTTTTGTGGTCGGCCGTAAGCTAGCTAATCTACATAAAACCCATTTCCACTTTGTCGTCACAGTCTCCAGTTGAATATCATTTTCCGACACAAAACCGTCTCAATTGGTGACAAGTTCACAACGCCAATATGAATTCTTTTGCGGTTGCAAAGGAAGTTGTTTGCCATAATCTTGCACATGTGTCTTGTTTCAAAACTGACCCAGCAAGAATAAGCAGCCGTTTCCTGTTAGTACCATTCCCCAGACCCGAGACAAGGGACGTCTCTCATATGCACCAGCCATTCACAACACATGTCTCAAATTTCGAATGTCCCAAAAGAATTGTAGTCCTTGAGCAGGACCTACCTGACCCTGCACTGGCATCTCGAAACACTTGGCACTCATCATCATTAGGACTTCCGGGGCGGCTGTCAAGCACGACAGGGGTACACAGTCTTCCTTCCTCCCTAATTCATAATTCCTAGGCAACAGATTCATTCCAGTGATTTTAGTTGTTCTATGACACATTCATTCTGATGATTGTGGTCTCTTCATGACAGATTCATTATAATTATTATAGTTTCTTCAGCAAAGTTACAGTCATTTGATTTGATTTTTGAACTCAAAGAAAGTTGGTGTCAATGATAAATGACACTCGTATCTATGAAGAATTATTAATATTTACCAAAGCGAGACTGAAAAAGTACAGTGTACTGTTATTGAAAATGTAAGCTCTTTCTTTCTAAAGATAAAACTCATGAATACCACAGAGTTTTAAATCATATTGAATGTTAGCTTCAACTCTAATTCCACAGAAACTCCAAGTACGTAGACGATGAAAATTTGATTCATTTACTTCGAATTTTGATGAAATTCATTCTCATCAAATTCTCATAAAACGAAAATCTAAATTAATTGCCTATTCATTTGTGAGCTATTGATCAAAGAATTGAACAGTTATATGCCTGGTTGCATCTTGCATTTATGCTATTGGATTCATCCTCTATTAATGACGTCATCTCATTGTGTGTTGTTCCATTATTTGTTGATTGGTTCTCCTGTCATTACTCCCATCTTTTTATGGTGGTTGACAATATTATTTAATAGACATACATCTACCAGGAGAGATAAAATTGTATTTTCGATTATGTAACAAATTACTGTGAATTATTATCTATTTTCATGTACTGTATTTCCAATAAAATTTATTGAATATATAAATTATTATCTTAATCCTCATCCGTTTATTTCTTAATAATTTCTAATAGTGAGATGATTATGAGGCATATTATTGAATATGCGAGGCTTTATTGAAAATCTTCTCTGTCTGTAAACTCCAGGAATTAATAATTGAAGAGTGTTTCGTATGAATTTCAATCCCATTTCATCTCAGGATTTAAATTGGATATAATAAATGAGTTAATAATTTAGACAAGCTTACTAAGTATTTGTAAGTTCACAATAAACCAATGGTTATCAGTTTCTACTTCACTTGGACGTAACAATCTGTGTTTTGGTCAGTGGAGAAGATTAATCGTCGCACTTCTATTCTAGAGTGATGCTTAACAGCTCAATAAAACTTCGCAGGCAATTTATTATTTCGAGGGAAAATCAGGTTTGAGGTGAAATCTGTTGGACGTTGTTTTATGGAACATTGTTCTACAGGGTAGCCGAAAGCCACTCTACAAGCTCAGGTCTCCCAATAACTCGTCATTACAAAAAATAGTCACGGTCGCTCTGAACGATTTACAAGCGATGGGGTCATGAATTCCACCGAGCTCAGCTTTCAAGGTAGCTTTTCATTAGAGTAACTCCGCAAATTCACTACCGCTGTCTGTATACGAGACGTGCAGCCTTTCATCTCTTCCTTTCTAGCCCTGACGTTGAGCTCTCGCTTGCATATTTACTGAACTCATAATTATTTGATTCATCGTTTGAATCCATCATTCACTTTCGAACGAAGCCCTTAGCTTAGCAATTTGGAAATTAAGCGATCTTCGCTCAGAGATATTTTGGGATCTTAAGACTTGTGGCAGCTTAATTACGTTGAACTCTAGGAAGACTCACCGTGGAAATAATGGATACTATTACTTTCTTGTGGTTGTAACTCAGTTTTAGAAATTTTCCACTTATTAGAAGACTTAACTCAAGACTCAAGATCCGTGAAGATTCTGAAAATTTCGTGAATATTTCAGCTGAATTACATGCATCTCTCTTGTATTAAGTGTTGATAAAAGAATACTATTTTCCCCTGAGATAAGTGATTAGGTAATAGCTTACTACAGAATAGCTTGTTGAATGAATGCATTTGTATTATCATTCATCCCCTCATCATCACCTAGGCTTAAAATACTTCTAGAAAGTTGCATTTGTAAATAAATAAAAATAAATCAATGTTTGAAATCATATACATTCATTCACATACATGAAATGTGTGAAATCATCATATTAATGAAAACATTATCAAATAAGCATTAAGAAATATAGATATTTCTTCTCAAATTCGAATCATCAAAATACTTTGTATTAGACTTGGAATCTGCTGGAGATTGGAAATTATGTAACAATTGAAACTAGATTATTGCTATTTAAATTTTGTTGCTGTGATAACATCATTAATTAATCCTATTCATCAAATCAAAATATTCATTTCCCATCAACTGCTGAACTTTGATTCAGTTTTGGAAAAGTATTTAAGATTTTCAAAAGCTTAATTGGAACAGTTTTATTTTAGTCAACCGTACAAAGATATTCCGATGGAAATTGGAACAGATAAGTGCCACGTTGCCAAATAAGAGTTGATCAACGTTGACCACAACTAATAATTATAAATTAGAATTAACCAATACATCATGATATTATGTATACCTGACGAATTGGCAACGTCTATGAGTGCGTTAAAGGGGATTCCAATTTCCATCGGACTATTTTCGTAAGGTTGACTACAGTCAACCAGCATAAGCATAAATCGATTATTTAAAAGAATTTCGGATGAATAATGTACCATCTCAATTTGTTATAATAGATCCAATATTCATATTTCAGCGATTTCTAATGTCTGATTTTTCCGTTGTTCATTGATGAGCATAATAATGTGGATGCTGAAAATAAACCTTAACTTGAAAAAGTTGATTAAGATAATAGCTTATCTTTTTATGAACAACTAGCAGGTAACCCGTGGTTTATTTTGAAACTTGACGTAATGAAATCTAGAAGAATTGAAAATAGGCCTATAATAATCCTCGGTTGATTAAGAATCTATAAGCAGCATTTCAAGTAGATCAGTCCAGTAATTCAGACGTGATGATGCGTCAAACATAATTTTCCTATCCTCTACACGTTTTTAAGCCAGTTCTTTCCTTTATTATAGTATAGAAGATGATAGAAAGATGGATTTATCATTTTCTATACTTTAATAAAGGAAATGAATGAGAATAAATTTTGAAAGGTTTGAGATATCGATGTGTGGTTTTCACCATACCTTTTCTCTGGAAATCCTGTATCGGAATCATGTATCATATGACCACTTTTCAATTAAAAAAAGAAGTTGGATTCAAAATGGCGGATAAAATTTGGGTGCGATGGAGAACCTGTTTTTATCAATCGAAAAGGATTCCCAATCATACCTATGTTCTAATTTCCCTTTTAAGAGAAACGTTCTGCTGCTTCCTTACAACAACTGAAAGCATGACAAATAATTGAAAACTTGACAAACAGAAAACTTGATGTAATCAAATATTGAAGAATTTAAAATAGGTTCATAACCATCCTCGGTTAAGCAAGAATCTATAAGCAAAATTTCAAGTTAATCAGTCCAGTGGTTCAGACGTGATGATGTGTCAAACCACAGAATACAATTATAGGAGTTTTCTCTGGTCAAACATAATTTTCCTATACTTTACACCTGTATACGTGTATAATCCAGTTCTTTCCTTTATTATAGTAAAGAATATAATAGATGGTTGGATGATCATTGTTATTTTACTAAAAAATAGAATAAGTTGAAAAGTTTCCCTTTCAGAGGGAGTTTTGACAACCCACAAAACTCATTTTTCATTTGAAGATATAATGAAAATGTGTACATGACCTTATTTTTTCGCTCAGCTTGCCAAAATACCCCTCATTCCAATATTAAAATTTTCGACTGACTGTACAGTGAGTCAGTCATTCTAATATCGATTCTTAATTTCGACCATATGATTTGGTGTTTTTTTTATGAAATCGTATGTACCATTAATGGAATTTGAACATTAATTCTGAAAAATCTAGAAGGAAAATTGAAATTTGGGCTTCCGGGTGCACGAGATTGATATTTTTAGAATCTATGTGCAAAATTTGGAGCTCTAAATCATTCTCGTTTTTCCAGTATGCAATCCACAAGTTAACATGTTCTGATGCGAACAAACGAACAAACACAACCCTACTCTCTCTTATTATATAGAAGAAGATGAATGATAACATATTTTTTCTATGGATCAACTGTTTGTTTCATACAGGTACCTTTTATGAACGCTCTCTATCTTTATTTACTCTCACGAAGAAAATAAGCTGTTCGATGTAATAAGTACTACTTCATTTCTTGAGGAAAGTTTCACGATGAGGATACCTGCCACCTTCTGATGTAACACCAAATTTGAGACGACAATATTAAATTCCATCAGGAAGTGATTGATGTTGAACGTGATAGAAATATTGTTAGGTGAACCTGTAGCATAGCATAGCATTGCAGATGCAATTTAGTAGTAGTGTGGTTGGCTGCGTGATGCTTGCACAGGAGAGAGGTGCGTCTTCGTTAGACCTGGAGTGTAGCCGTGTTATTAAAACCTTTCCAATGCATCACGACGTCGCCGTGGTGTAAGTTTGGCGCAGAGCATCGCGACGCGACCTCATTCCCTGTCGGAGTTGTTGTTTCATCATCGGCGGAGGCTATTAATTTCGCCCCCATACGAAAGTAGGGTCGCAATCAAGGCATATAGTAATAATAGACATTTTCCGGCAAAATAATAACGCTAGTCGCCGCTTTTCTGTGTAGCTGATGCTCTGCTCTGATGCTGCTGGAGCGTTTTAATTAATCTTTTTGCAAAAATGAAATTCCGACACAGGTTGTAGACGCGTGTTTCAGACAGGAGCCCCCCCCCCACCATCGTCAATCTGCTCCCGTTCCATCAGTAAATCCTCAACTATCTGACTTGCCCATACAGAACACCCCACCTTCATCAATTCTGTGTTAATCACTTTTTGCAGGCGAGCTGCTACGTCATAGACTAAACGAGGAGGCTGAATTTCAAGCAAACTCTTCCTTGCAACTGAAACGTAGCTCTAAACTTCAAAGCATCAAATTTCTTACCATCGGTTGAATTAATTTAACTGACATATCATAGAGATTCTAATCAAAGAAACATTAATAAGATTTTATTTTATGGTTTGTTTAGTACGGTGCTTATGAAATTGATCATCGTTTAATGCTTTTTATAGTCTACAAATATTAGAGAATAATCGATTGTAGGAGTTGATTCAGGAGACATTGAAAATCATCATTATTCCAGTTAAATATTGAAATCATTAATCAAATCATTAATCAACCAGTTAAAATCATTATTATTCCATTATTATTGGAAGATGGGCGATGTTTTTCTAAATCCTGAGAAGCTAACTGGAACTTATATGTTTCAATTACATTCCATGTACTAATCTTTCAAGGAAATTAAGCGATGCAATCGATGTCCTGAATCTTCATGGTCATTAAAATTTAATTGAATGATTATTCTTCTTTTCATTTTTCAGTTCTTCAGTCAACTACAATATCAATTCCATTTGACATACGATTTAATCAATTTTAAATCCACCGACTTTAATATTTTCACGCAGATGGTGAATTTCTCTAGTAAGGTTGATTGGATGAGAAGGTTGTAGAATCTAGCAAAAGGTTGTTTGATAAATCTATTAGTAGAGCTAGAATAAGTGGAAAGCACATTCAGTTTCATGAAAATCAAATGATAACGTGAATCAAATCAAATAAAATAATTAACGTAATCTCAACAACTAACTCAGAAAGGTTAGTTATAACAATTATTCGTTATTTCAGGCGCTTATAATGGAATCCATATTTGATATGAAAGCATTTCGTAATCATTGGACTCGACTTTGTTTCACAGATAACTCGCGAGCTAAGCGACTATGATGAATGATTTCAGCGAACAGCCTAGAGCCTGGTAAGGCCGTTCTATAATCTGACCGGCGAGCGATCAATTTATTAGAATTAACGGAGGATTTTCTGTAAAGCAGCTTTGCACCTGAGGACTACAGAACGAGCGGACAAAAGTTTTCAATCGCCGAGAAGCCTATTTGGTAATTTCAAGGTAGCCATCTACTGGTGGCTTGATGTTATCAGATGGTGAATAGAGGAGCATCATGGTGACCCCTGACAATTTCATGGTTGGACCTTGGGCCCGCATCACACACTGAAAAATAGTTTCTTTGTCACCTGCCGACCAGCAGCCACATTCTTCTTTTCAATCTCTTTCTTGGGTCCAGCCGCTAACTTGTCATAATATTAATGGCTCAAAGGCGTGAAGCTATCTCTTTTCATCCTTACCTGTTCTCCTTAACTTTCAAACTATCTCTCCAACCCATTCTAGTCTAATTTCTTTTACTTCTCCTCATCACTTTCTTTATTCATATAAGTATTTTTCTGCAAATTCTTCCCATTGACCCTTCCTCTACTCTTTCACTTTCTTCATTGAGAACATGTTGACCCCTTCTAATTCTTCATCATCCTCTCCTGAATAATTATCGATTCACCTTTCTCGTTATCCTCATTGTAACTCGTCTTATTCAATCTTTTCTACAACCGCTTCTTCTATCTACTCATTCTACATTCACAACTTATTCGCTTCATTATTCTACTTCTTCTTCGCTCTTCTCTTTCATTTTTCTCAACTTCATCCACACTATAGCATGCATTCAAAGTGTTCTACTACTTCTTACTTGCTTTCGACTTCTCCCAAAAACGTTCTTCCTGACCTCATCTCATTCACTTCAAACTTTTTTAAATGCATTTTTTCTCCTTCTCTTCTTCATCTTGAAATCCTTTTTCTTGTTCACGAGCTTTGTGTTTTGCTTCTCTCTCTCGTCTCTCCCTTGTCTTCCAAGCCCTCTTAATCTGATTCTTCTCCTTTTTTCTCTACTCCTTCTCCTCCTCTTCATATTCCTTCACCTTTTTCTCCTTCTAACAGTCATCCTTCTCCTTATTCTTTCGATTTTTGAATCCTTGATTCCGATTTAGCGTTCACCAAACAAAATACTCAGAGAGATCACTTCTCAGCTGCCTTTCAAAGATTAGGACCCTTGAAACGTTTGACAAAAAATCAGGAGCGTGCTGGAAATCGCTTGTTCACAAACAAAATGTGATCAATCATCGAAACCCATAAAAGATATTTGCTGCTCGACAAGACCACACTTGATTCGGTGATCAGCATCATTATATGCAGGCTTTATATTTTCAGCAAAAAAAATCTTAAACGTGACTTTTACGAAAATGTCCCATTCAGTTGATATTTCACAGGTAGTTTCAGCATAACTGTCGATAATCACCTGAATAAGTAATAGCATTACGTAGCAGAATCTCTCAAGGTAGATGCTTCAACAAACCAACATTTTATATTATTTTAGAGTTCTATACAATTCCTTGACAAGCATCAAAGAATGTTGGTTTCCAGGATTCTTCCTTTTTTCTCCGTTGTTAGTTTTTTCTTAAATGTTTATAGGATGTTTAACAACTACACTGTTAGCATTGGAGGTCGTTTATCAAAACAATGCAGTTATCTGGTGATAGCTAGTGCATGAATAAAAGAAAGAGAATCTATGAATTCGAGCAGTGTATGTAGAATGAAATGTGATTAAACAAATTTTCTTGACATTCTTAATTAAAGATGCCGAGGTTTGTGTTTACAAGTGTAATTATCGTGTATAGGAATGGTGAGAGCTATATGGAAAATACTACTTTTCAAATTTTAAATGCATTTTCATCCTCGAACACTGCATTGAACAACTGATTTTTTTATTCTTCAACTTCTGAATGGTACCTCACCAAAAGTTTTACTTCATGCCACAGACTTAACTCCAGATTTCAACTAGAAACATGTTTTTTTCATGGCAGTTTCAATTGAAACACTTAACGATCTTATACTTCTATTTCTAAACTTATTCTGATTTTTTTTCAGACAGCTACAAATTAGTTATGCAATTACTTCAACTTCTTGAGCTCTTCAAATTTAGAATGAGAGTTACATTTGAAAAGCACATGTATGAAGACACAACACTTTTGGGAATATGTGAGATTTGTATGTTGTTTTGCAGGATGCGATACGTTTTCTTTTGCTTTTTCTGGCTCTGTGACGGAAATGAGATACCATAAGTGAAGACACATGCCTTATTCCGCAGTTGTGGATTGTGGAATAGAAACATACGCCTTCAAAATGGCTTTGCACTTAAAAACACTCACCCTCCGAAGGGAAGCAAAGCTCCATTATTTATTGCTAATGCGGGGGATGGAATGCCTGTATGCAGATGGGCTACATCTACTCAGATCTTTCATCATACAGCATTCAGGGGTAAGGATGGTTGAAAATTATCTTCCAACTGCAGGCTCAATAAAAAAGGAGCTGTGGTGCAGTTTCTTGAAACCTCATTCTAAGTAGTCATACACAACTGTTTTTTCATACAATCGTACACAAACAACTCAACAATGTACATAAACACTCTCTTGTGCATGATACCATGTTAAACTGAATAGATATTGATTATCACTCAATTTGATGTTCGAGGAAATCTTTAAACCAAGAGATTCCTTGATCAGTGAGCAGAGATACAAGAGGGGTGCCCACAGGACAGCTTCTGTTTAAAATCTGAGCCTTTTATGATGGGTGAGGGGAAGTTCTCGAATTGATAGTTAAACAGCTCGTTCACAGAAAAGTTCTAGCAAAAAATAAAATCACATTGAATTGTGAATAGCTAAATGTCCTCAATATTAAAACTTTTCCTTCAGATGCTATTATCTATATTCCATTCGTAAGATCATTACAAGAGAATAATTTATTCTTGTGTTTACATCTAATCTCAATAGTTATCTTTCAATTTCGTAGCTTGATAATTTTTCTCTTTTCTTGGTCTTCCTACTGTGTTTCCTTCTCAAATTTCAAAAAAATTCATAGTCTCTCATAAATTCCCATTGCATGAGAAACAAGTGATTATAGAACCTACAAGTCTCCGTCACACTTTATTTCATCCTTTCGTATGTTTTTCTCGTAAATTATATTTGAACAGTATCACTGTTTTGGAAAAAACTCCTATTCATGTATTATTATTATTATACATTTTTCTCTTTCATGATTCTATCATTATGATTAGTTTTCTTTATTGTAACACGTAACATGAAGATGGAATCAATCAAATACAGATAGCAAATTATTTTATGTTGATTGGGTGGATTTAAAAGAGCGCATTCCAATCTACCAGCAAGGGTTAACAAACTTTATTGACAAATTCTCAATCTAAGCATTCACATATCTATCGTGATGGAAGATATAGAATATCATTGATCAACGTAGAGTTGAATAATATAATCCGTATCAAAAATAATCTATACTATAGATGAAGGAGGAAATTTGCTTATACATGTACGGGATACAAAATATATGTTTGAGCTACCGAACTGATTAACTGAGAAATTTTGCACATCTTCATCATTTAGCGAGGATGGTTATAAACCATCTTTATAAATCAATTAATAACATTAAAAACAAATTTGTGTTATTTTGTCATACAAGTATACGCAACACAACGTATCAAATAGTTTTTCTATTGTAAATAATTTTTACAGTTGTTAATTTCAGTAGTTTTAATATCAGCATTGAACTATAAAACTAAATTCAGTCTGTGCTTTCAAAAGACCCTTGTGGAGCACGTGTAAAACCTGCTCGTATAAAGATGGAATCAATGTGTCTTCATGAAACAGGATTTTTTAATTATAAATTAATCTCTACAATCTTTAGTATTGTATTATTCCACATCCTAGTAAACTATTGTTTTAAAGTATTACAGTATCTTATTATATGATCATTACAAAATTCGATGAAAGTTCAAATCAAGTCTTTAAGCATACAATATGAGAGGTTTTTTAAAAAATGAATCCCACCTTAAACTTGAAATACGACTCTAAAATATTTTTCAAAGTTTTAAGTTTATAATACAACAAAACTATATTATTCATTCACAGTTTTTGTAAACTTCCGTTTGATCTTTCAATCTTGAAGAATGGACTTTCTGCTTTGTGTCCATCCAGATTTTCACTATTCAAAAAATAAATAAAAATTTTTTAAAACTATTTATTTAAATCGAAATAGAAGAATGTGACAAACTCATAATATTTACTATAATATAACTCATAAAAGATGAGTGAAACAAGAAACATCATTTTCTATTGGAACATAAGCATGAAAAGTATGGAACTGGAAGTATAAGGCGTTAAGATGCTGGTAGATTCAACTATATAAGGATTAATAATTCATTTCAACCGTTGCTAGAGTTTAATTCAATGTCTACTTAATCACGTCAAAAAATCACCTGCTTCATTTTATATTGCAGACCATTTGAACCCATCTCATTGCAAACCTCGGGTCTGCAAAAACATTAATCTCTAATTCATTAAATTTTAAGACAATATTCCCTTGAATCAAAAACAATGCACACATTTTCTTCCATTCATGACGTTTAATTTTCACAATAATACCACGAGACGAAATTTTCTGCAGCGATGGAAAACGGGAAAGCGAGTAAGACCTGATTCATGTTCTCCAAGATGGAATACGCATTAAGCTAGTGAGTATTTATACAGTATGATATCGAGACTGTTTGAAAATTAACATCGATAGAAATATCAATGTTCGTCATTGCATGGAGTGTATAATTTTTTGGCATTGGACTGAATTGTCATTATGAGCCATCAACTTTGGAAATTTATGTGGCTACTACCTCACACGTTCTACTTTCACAGTCTCCTGTATTTGAATGTGGAAAATTACAGAGCCATTAACTTACTTAATGAAGTAGCATTTTGTTTTTGTCAATTGAGAATAAAGCCCAAATTGATCCCAGTAGGCAGCACGTGAAGCTACGGGTTTGTCCTTGGAAAATGAGAAAGATTTCTCGAGTGATACAAAAACCGGCAATCAAATAATGCAGTGAAACAATCAAATCTCTACAAAACAAAATTATTAAGACATCTGAATATTATAAATCCATCAGTATAATTTGACAATCTCTCTCCCACCCACTTCATTATGAGCGATAACTGCAAAATGTAGCATGTGCAGAGTCTACTAGAGAATTTTATAGAAGGAATTGGGATTCCAGCCCGTGTTTAAAAGCTACGGTTGTGTTGAAAACAATAGTTTGTCAAGACGAGATAGCCTAGAAATTGAGGGCCTATTTCTAGCACTACACCTTCATCTTTCCACAACGTGTGAATTTGATCAGTAGGCGAACCGAGCTGAGCAGTGAGATTCTCGCAGTCCATTGATTTGGAAAGATGAGAACAATTTGCAATTTAAATGGTCGATTGTAGGCAAATTAAAGCGTGCGGGATGCACCTCTACGTGGGTATCAGCCTGCAGTATATCGTGACCCCAATAGTCGTTTGCTCGGTTTTATTTTGCACCTAGCCCGCCCCGAGGTAGACGAATTTACCAAGATTTAGCATGTCATTGTTATGCATGATTTCATCAAGAAACAATAACTCAGTAAATATTGCTGTTCCTGTTTATAGTTCATCATAATACGTTTGATCTATGGCTTTTTGAACTTGGCAGAGCAAAACTGAATCTCTTATTTATGTTCTCATGCAAGACTAATCCATTTTCAACTCAACTCGAACACTTATCTGCATAATACCTCATCTCACGCATTCGCTAAAACACTTTTGCATTCTTTGAAGGTGTTCTTTTCTATTTCACAGAGTTCAAGTACACTAGATAAAAAAACATCGTCATGAAAATTAAAGTTGAAAATATTCATAAAAAGTAAAAATATTTACATCAAGTGAAAATTTACGTTCACATTGAAACATACTCATGCACATATTTAAATTTTAAAATATTGTTAAAATTGAATATTCTCTACATTTCATCAATTGAAGAATTGAAAAATTTCAATGTACTTGAATTTTAACTGTATATAGGGCTAATAATCATCCGATAAATTAGTGGTCTTATAAAATCAGACTTTTGTGTTTCAGTAGTTGATGATTGGAAATGTCTCAGCCTACATCATCAAGCAACACTAGTGCTTAAAGGGCTCGGAAAATACCACTGAGCACAGAGTGAGTTACAAGACAATCTTATTACAGCAATTTCGAATATTTTTCATCTCCTAGAATACATTTTATTGCAGCAATAGTTCTAGCCAGCTACTTCAAATATCATTATCACTACTCTCTCTTGTATTTCCATTGCATCATGCATCTTCGGAGGCGCTCAAGATATTTTCCAACAATCGAGCCTCTGACTATTTCTCTCAAATCTATTCCTGTTGTATGTAATAACTGTATAACTTACACCTAGACAATGATGGTATTCTTCTTAATATTTATGTGAAGGAACACCTGCAGAGGTAGTTTAAGTTTAAGATCAGTGAAGAGAGACGAACTTGCGGTTTGATGGCTCGTAAATGAACACCTGTGAGATAGATGAACGGTAACTGCAATCCGTTCAAAATGACATAGGAAGGGAGCCCTCAGCCCTGCATCCTCATAGCAAACGCTACATTTCTTTCAGCAAGTCCAATCGTTCAAGAATATATTTATGTCTGCGGTCAATGCTCTTCAACTCCTCCGATGCGAGGAAGGATTCTTTATAACTGTTTCATACTTTCCAAACGATTTTTGATGACCTCCTTCGTGTTCGAGATGAACCACAATCAATAATGTATCCTTGAACAAAAAATGACTGTGTTTTATGAGTCCATGCAATTATCATGATTATCATAACTTTTTCTCAAGAAGAAGTTAGCATCGACTCATGTACTTTATACTCAACGACTCAATGATCATTCTAGCATTATTTATACTTACTGTAACATACCGGTACTCAAAAAATATTGGAAACTAAGGGCCTAACCTCACGAAGGGATCTATTTTCAGGCGTTCTCGGACGAGTCGGTAGGGCAGGAAGCTCTCCGATTGGCTGCTGATTATTCCTGCCCTGCCGACTCGTCTGAAAACACCTAAAGAAACGCTCCGTTTGCCTTGTTCCAACTCAATCTGTATTTATTTACAAAAATACCTACTTCCTTTGTTCATTTGAGCTACTGGATATATTGTCTGATCGTTTTGATTGCTTCAATCAATCTCCACTCCTCATCACACATCAATTTGACTCAAATAAATCTCCTCGGAATAAGATCAACACAATTTATTTAATTGCGTTTCCCACTCGTACCTATAAGGCTCTTATCAAAATTTTTGGACCTGTAAAATCGAGCCTTTCCAACAATAATTATGCCTTGAAGAATAATGGACACCAAACCTACATGTTCATGAAGGATAGAACAATAATAATCACTGCAACAAATTCAATGAAACATGAAAATAAAGTGAAGTAGAGTATTGAAAAATATGACGAATTTTCCGAATTATTGTATTTGAATAATATAGGAATATTTTAGAGGATATAGAAGAGGCGGTGTTAATAGTTCTTGAGCATCTAAAAATTCAATCTCTCCATGCAATAATTGTGCATGCTGGTTCTATATATTTTACTGATAAGCCTACTTTTTACCTTCATAATACTTTTTATCATATATTTGCTCAAATATTCATCAATCATACTCCATTTTTGTTGATATCATCACTTCTCCAACTTTCAAATAACATTTTGTAGGGTTCGTATAGGCAACTCAGTGCATCATTGGACCCTCAAGAGTTAGTTTAAGTTACCGTTGTGACCAAAATAAACGTGTATTGATGAACGCTCATATTGCACGGATGCAGAGACGTTGATTCGACAACTCACAGATAACCATTAGTAATAAATCAAGTCTTGTCATATCTTATACCAATACTAACCAGTCTTATTAATATACCTGCCACTATGCATCTGCATGTCATATAAATCACCACTAACACTTCCTATTATATGGCAGTCATTGTTAACACGTTTCATACGGAGATAATTAATATCATTGGAAGTCGATGCATTTTCTCACACATATAACGCTGGTTATGGATTCGAGAAGTACAGGCATTTATTTCAGTGACAGCGTGATTTGTCAAAGCCTAGAATACTCATCGACAGTGTTTAAGAGGATTTTAGGCATACAATAAATCATACTAAACCCCTCTTCAATTGTTTTGCCGTTTATTATTATAATTTCACATTGCAATGGAATAATAAGAAATTATTTAGTTAGAAATAACAAATAAAAATCGAAGTACCTTTTTTTAAAATTGTTTATTTACGACATGTTTCAGCCATGATACCATCAAGTCTTAAGGCTACTTGGATTTTTATTTTGTATCTCTATTTGAGAGTAGCCCTAACTAAAAAATCTGGTGTGGTACACTCACACAACTTAATAATGAAATCAATCAATCCCTTCACTATCTTACTCTTCATTCTAATCAAGATAGATTTGATTTTCCATTTGCCACTTATTTATGTCTAAAATGTACTGAAGTGGAGAATTCAAATATAAATGAATATTTTTCAATGTGGATGGAGTTCATTCCTCTCAAATAAATCCTCCTTTTCTGAAGATTAGAGTAAAGCATACTAATCAGTGCGTGTTATGTACTGGATCAATAATCTCACATAACTAATTGAGTTAACACAAAATTAAAATTTTTTCGATGTGGATATATATTACATAACCACCACTAAAACACAGGAGATGATCCTATTATTATAATACTCAACTATTATTGAATATGTAATAGTATTCAATATTGACTATTAAAATTTAGGGAGGGGATCAGGTTTTGGTTTATTCTGTTGATTCTCTCCCAATCATTGATATGTTGTTGTGTGAATGAAAAATGTAAATGGGATTGGATGAAACAACATTAATCATTGATCATTAATACAAATTTCTTATCACAAAAGCATCACAAATCGCTAATAAACATCCCAAATATTTTCTTCGTTTTCATTCTTGTTGTTCATCTTCATCTTCATCTCCACCTTCATCTTCATCTTCTTCATCTTGACCTCCATTGACTTCTTCCTCTTTTTCGTCACCGTTCTCTCCTAAATCGGCTACTAAACTAGAAAAAGGGTAGGACAAAAGAGCGCCTGGCAAATTGAACTTGATAAGTTGATCGACTCATTTGAATGGGTGTGCAACGGCTGACTATTGGACAACAATGGCTCTGACAAGAGCACAGCACAGAACAGCACAGCACAGGCACTGGAGTCTGCAATTGGTTGCGATGAGCAGAACAACAGACAGTTATCGCTTCTTTCAGACAGAAACGACGTTTATTCCGGCAGCGGCAATTTGCGCAAATGCAACAGAAGCTGATTAGGCATCGCACACAAGAGGACGTCGATCAGCTGATGGCGAATAGAAGTCGTTTTGTAGATTGCAAGTTGAAGAAGCACCGTTCATTCGCTTCAATTCCCTCGGCGACACTCCCTGAAGACAATCGAGTATCGAAGCACATCGACTATCGAATCACCCACCAGTTCAATAACACTCGACGACAGTACGTGTTTCCGTTACTTCCGCTTTTCACCTTTTCTTTCAACCCTGAAAAGAAATCCCCCCCCTATCGCACCTCTGCGACAATCGACACGCTCGATTCGCTGAATTCACAGATTTAAATTCCCCGATCGAGAATTGCTCGTCCAACGTTTTGTCTCCATTCATTGTTTGGGAACAACCGCTTGATCGATACAAAACTGTTTTGCAGTACGTGGACGTGTGTTGTAACGGTGAGCCCCGACAGATTGCATTCACAAATACTAGAGATTGCAGTGACTATAAATACAAAGTCTCTGTACTGGAAATCACGCCGGTGACATGTTTAGATGTCTAAGATTGAATCACAATACCTCTAACTAAGGCTATAATGGTGTATTTACATTAGAAGACTAATTCCATGGTGTATTGGTATTGATGAGAGTCTCATGAACTATTTACTTTTATCATGATGTATCGATTAGAAGATGATTCTACTTTTCCCACCATCCAAATCAAAAGTTTAAGCAATTACTAAGTATGAGTTATTTAGTTTAGTAATATTGTCTTGTTTTCTAAACAATGAACATCTGAAACGATAAAGTACTCTACTCTGGAATCCAATAAGACACAGGGAGTATTTCTAGCACTTCTATGGAAAATACTATCCTTTAATCTAATTTTAACGATAAGATTCTTATCATTGCACGATACATAGTGTATTTTCACACTTTCTCGTAACTATGAGCACGGAGGAGAGAATATGGCCGTCCGCCGATAGGCAAAGCTAAAGGACCTGGACTGTACAAGTCAATTTAAATAAGATAAGACTTGAAACCACTGGAAACTAGCGGGATTAAATTGAAATTAATCCATGATTTTGATGGTTCAGATTTAAGGCAATAATCAACAAAGAATGGACATTTTAATAATATGTCCTAATCATACTAGTAGTTCTGTGAGCAGAAGACCTCACGCAGTTTTCTCATCCACAAGTAGCTGATGTCACCTGTTCTAGTTGATTCAGTTGAATCACAATTTACAGTTGAATCATAATTTGCTCTTAAAAACTGTTATTTGTTTTCTTCAAGATCAAAAACTAAATTATGTTAATAAACTCAGTTCACGTTTTTAATCGAATTGTTTTCAATAGAAATATTTAATTTTTGTATACATTTTTCTGAGTCTTCAAGGTGAGTTGCAGCAGTCTCCTACGGAGCAGCGGAGTACGGAGTAGAAAGATTTTAATTCTACATTCAGAGCAGAGAATATTCTCAGGTAACTAACGTTTCTTAGAGAAAACCCTGAAATTGCATTAAGAAAAGAGCAGTCACGTTTTCAGCTTCTGCCAAAAGGTGAATCGCTTCTGCATCACAGAGTTGCGGCAGAAAATTGCGAAATAGGAGACGGAAGCAATCTTCTTTTTGTATCATTTTTGTAGATGTGATTACAGTACATCAAACCAGAGAAATATCTCCCCTACCAAGAATAACATTTTTCATGTATAGGAAAGGTATATTTGTACATTTTATTCTTAACATACTAAACTGACATACAGTATTAAAGAATAGAGCTTTTGAGGAATAATGTATATTTTTTATGTAACCTTGTTATCAAATAAAACTCTTGTGGCCTGGCTGCACGTTGGCCCATTCAAATGAACAACAGTCAAATGACGTCATTCAATCCTTCAATGGGAGGAAAGCCGTGAGAAGCAATAAACGAATCGGATAAAAATGTTATGGGGCTCCATTAATTTAATTACGGTTAAATCTTTGGACAAAGAAACTCGCTAACCGGGTAATGGTTAATGAGTCTCCCTGTAAAACTAGAGATGGGAATGTAGAAGTGCTGTAAAAACAGTACAGCACTATTTTTACATGCTAATCATTTAATTTGATTCCGTATTTTATTTGTTAAAATTGAAGAGAGTAGCATGCTCGAAGAATTCAGTACGTGGTATTTGATAGCAAGTTAGACAAACTCTATAAGTTAGACAATTTAGACAAACTCTATAGTTTTATTTTTAAAACTATTCGAATTGGAATCCGAATTTCAAATACTCAATTCTCGTTTATGCTCCAAACATTCGTACTCAAAACAAACTCACGTCATGCCATTCTGAAGTCACTTCCAAGCATGGAACATAAATGTACCAGAATTAAAAAATATGGCACGACACACAGCGCTCCGGGGTGTATGGATGCGTCTATTAAAATGATACTTTGGCAGAATAGTTTTCGACTTGGTGTGCTTTGCTATGCAAATATTGCATGCCTAATGAGTGTTGGTGGGCCTTCATTATTATGTGACTAGGACATATTCCAGTAGTTGTATGAAAACCTGAAAGCTGTGGTTGCCGTATGCTGATGTGTGCCGGTAATTGTTGCTGAGTAGTTGTGGCTGCTGGCTCATTTCAGACCTTGTTACTGTACCTGTGTATCTGCTATAATTGTGGGAAACTGATGAGTATGGTTCGAGTACATAACACTGCTCGCAACACACGCCCCTCGGGCTTTTTCCTGTCTTCGTCAGCCCGGCTTTGTGCTGCTAACAATCGCTCAAAGATGATGATGATGCACTACAGAGACAACCGACAAGGACAAGATGTGATGCACCCACCTTGCTCTTACTGCAACAAGCAAAAGTTATGTGTCGCTCAAGAAATTATATTACGCACTTATTCAACAAATAATCACAGTACCAAAATGGAATTTTCAATATGACAAAATTCCTCATTTATAATGATGTAACTCGTTGGTGCGATGTTATCGAACCTATTTTCACGACTACTAAGGCCATTCACAAACCAAAGTGTGCATTAAGCATCCAATTAAAAAAGGGCTCACATTGTTTTTTGAAACTAGGATACTGAAAACAGACCTCATTGACAAATAGCATCCTGTCTATTCTGTAAAAGACAGAAATAGAAACAAATGTAACAACAGAATAGTTTTATTGAAAGAAAAATTTAAAAATAATGATAAAAGATACTTTATTTGTCAATTCACGGAAATAGTACGTTCGGTCACGAAAACTGTTGCAGGACAACAATTATTAGTGATGTTGATTTATGTTGATGTTGACAGGGCCATGTTGATTGCCCTGAAACAATTTCCGAAACCCTTTACAATTTATGATTCCCTATTACAGAAGACTCTTGTCTTCAAATGTAGGCCTCGTAGCTTGTAACAATAGCCTCTCCAATCGTTAAAGATTATTATCAACGAGTTCCACTAATCTTAAAAGCGAAAAATCTAGAATCTCCAAGAAAAACAATTTCATTGCATTTTGGAGCTCAATATTTCGATATTCAATAATTGATAAATTTTTGAGGAAATTGCAAACTAATAGTAGGTAATTATTATTGAATGTCAAGATGAAGTACAGTACCCGTATTCTAAATCCACTTACAATAAGCCTTTCCTCTAAAGACTATAAATTCTCAGTTATAGTCAAAGAGACTATGAATGATATCATAAAACTTGGTTGAAATAACCACAAAATATTTGCTACACTCCATTATTTTCATTCATATATTGAGTTTTCTCACAATATTCATATATTAGCGAATTGAAAATACTGATACATAACAGAGTAACATTTCCTCCATAAACAATGAAAGTTCTCACTACAAATAAAGGGACGACAGAGTCCTTAGTTTTCACAACAATTTCCACCGATAATCATGATTTCATCCACTGAAAGTTTCACCCTTGATGTTGAATGAGTCATGCTATGAAGAGTGCATTTCTTGTCATTCCACCATGGGAGAATTTCATTGAAAATTCCACATAGAGAGAAAGTGAATTTAGAAGTAACGAACCTTGTGAAGAAAGCAATACAATTCGTACACGATCCGAAGATGTTGGATTGCATGAGAAATGCCCAATTTGAGATCGTGGGAGACGCTGACGCAGTCTGCTGACATTGCCAACAAGAGGTCAAGGTGTATCGTAAATGCGCTCAAATTGCACTCGTGAGAGTCTTCGATTGATTAATTCGGACCTTTTCAAAGATAAGCGATAGTTTGGAGTGTTCCTTTCAAGCGGTTCCTGGGATTTGCAATATCGTTTCCTGCCAGGATTTGTGTGGAATTCATTTGCAGACGGATTCAACTGCTGAGCTTCAACTGTACTGATCAAGATCAGTGAGGCGTGATGGAGCTTTGAACTACTGTACGCAGTAGACTGTTCAACAACTTGAGTGAAACGTTCAGGCTTTGGAGATTATTCATACAATTTCAATGAGTTACATTGAGATAATTTAATATGCCCCACACTTCTTTATTGACCCTGAAAATCTAAAAAAGATAATAAATGTAGATGGTTGAGTATTTCAAGAAACCTTTTACATACGGTATTTCAATAAAATTGTACTCTCGTAGGCTGATAGCCGTTACAAATATTACTTCTCACTACTCAGATACCGGTTCTTTGTCACTTTTAAGTAAATACACTATAATTACTTTTAAGTATAGTATTTTTATTACAGTATTTTATAGTAAGTAACTGGAGATTCCAGTGATTACCGTAATAGGTTGTAGTAATAAGATCCAAGATTAAGAACAGCAGCTACATGAGTAGGGCTACATTTTTTAATACAATGACGATAGGTGAATGAATTTGAGTTATTTTATTCAATAATTAGGTATAACGCTACGGAATAATTGAGTATAAAAATGGAAAAATCTATATATATATAGACCTTTGTTTTCGAAAATGTCGGCCGAGCGGCTACCGAAGAACGGAAAGATGATCATGATTCAAGATCACATTGTGATAATATGATTTAGCATCTAAATTTACCAGCTGTAATAAAAACGACACCCTGTGATAAATTGTGTACTGGTATTAAAACGGTAGTTTGGAGTTGAAGTGTAGTTGGTCTACTAACTGTTGATAATGGTTCCTCAGAAGACCTATACAAACAATTATCACTCCCATATCATTGAGAAACTGGAAAATGCTGGGAAAAATTATTCACCGAAAGAGAGTTGTTCATATTGCATTTATTGGCTTATATTCATCCTAAAATGGAAGATGAAAAGAATATGGAATTCTGTGTGATT